>NC_136978.1:26748320-27043320 GCF_032717465.1 Coenobita brevimanus
CCACCACTTGCTTGTGTATAGCACGAATGTATTCTATTATAAACCAGTGAAGAAAGGTAAGCAAATATAATTACATTCAATATAAAACGGTCACTGAACTGATTAAGCCTTACGTATAGTAGAGGAAGGTGAAGTTGTTAGAGAAGTGGTCTGTTGTGTGAACGAACACAAGGCAAATCCCTCGCCACAGCAATGAAGATTTGCATTATAAAATCCTTTCAAATGTAAACCCTGAATAAGTTCAGAGAAAGTCACTGATGTGTCATGAAAACACCTCAACTAATATCACCATGACAATCTTGAAAGACAGCCGTAGCATCTATTAAGGTACAAAACAAACAAACAATATATTACAAATGATTGTTATATATTTGATGATGTAGAAACAAAAGATGAACGAACACACACACACACACACACACACACAGGGAGATGGAGGGGGGACGGACTAGAGATGGGAGGAGATTCTAAGTTCTACACTCATTCCTACATTTCATCAACTACAAACGTTACTGTATGTAGTATACTAATGGGTATACAACTCTGAATTTCCTATTATTACGCTATCTTGTTTCTGTGCTTTTTATTTTTCCATCTCATTCTGCATTTTTTCCATCGTAATATCTCAACAATCATTTTATATTATATATTTTTCTTTTGTACTATATGATAATTTTTGGTAAATAGTTACCAAATATACGTGATCAAAAACGAGTTTTAACTTAGTGATAATTGCTTCCACGATTACTGACATAGTAAACGAAAAGGCTTAAATGGAATTGGGCAACACGAATACTTGGAGGTTTACAGATTCTGAGAGGAGAGGTCTGAGGAGAGAATCTTTTTAGCTGTAGTTCTTTTACCGTAGCTCGAATGCTGCTCTAAATATGAAAGAAAGATCCTCGGGTCTTGAAAAGTGTTTTGATGCGTAACATGGTCGTGTACACCTTGTCGTTTTGGATTTATGATTGATGGAGAGAGAAATAAGGTATTTCTGGGACCCGATTTCACAACTTTTACGAAATTTACGGAGCTTTGCAAGTAGATTTGCAGTTAAACAGAAAATATCAGTGCCTGTATGCTTACATTTGAGCTTCGCTACCGTGTTGGTGCATGCGCCACAATATATTATGTTCAGGACGCCATTACAAAAATGCACCATTGTTACCGTGATTGTTATCATAATAAATGGTGATTGTTAGGGCCAAAGCCGTGATATGTGAAGGTAGGTGACTTGTAGGAAGAATGACTGGCTTTAGAGAACGGCCTGTCAGATTATGTCCAAAGCTGGGTTCGTAAAAATATAAAGATGAAGGAGAAAAAGAAGGACGAATACAGTCCTTTCTTACTAAGGTATATTAACCCTTTTACTGTCAAAGCCTGATATTGCTTCCCAAGTTTTAAACTTGGCAGTTTTTCTCCTCTCCAGATTCGCATAACTATGTCTGTAGCATTTAACTATAGCAATATTACTCAGTGGTTCAGGTCATTTCAATTACTACCAATCGGAGAAGAATCGCTGATGCGGAGTGATGACTCAGGGGGTAAAAATCATCATTTTGAGGTGCTACATAAGAACTAAGACGTGCAATAAACTTCTTCAGTTATAAAGATGTGTCTTTTTATGTTAAAGTATTAAAGTTAACTAGTGATAATGCTTTTTCCTCAGTCTCCCCTCTCAGAAACTAAGACCAATTGCAATGAATCCAGACCAGTAGATTTACAAGCTTTGTATTGCATGGGAGGAAGATATATTAAAAGTGACAAAGATTGTTCACGAGCAGGCAAACAATATCGAGAAATATGATATTTAGATAAACACACACACACACACACACACACACACACACACACACACACACACACACACACACACACACACGTACAATACTAATTTTCTTGCACCGTTGGTTTCAGAACCTTGGCAAGTAAACCGTTTTGCTGGACTAATTGAGGTTACGTCATGTATAATAATTCAACAGGCACCAACGGAAGCCAGGTATAAAATTCAACAATACACCTCTGACCCGCTATCGTTCAGTCTAATCACATTCATGTATTATTTAAGTTCTTTATGGAACAACTGAACCTGGTTTGTCATAAAGCAACCCGACAAGTCAACTTCATCCGATGCTGTTCAAACCATTCCATCATCACTTGATTATGCTTAGCACTCTTACCGCTTTTAGTAGTTTTTTTTAATGTTCATTTGTTTCTTGGAATCACTGTCTGTATAAAATTTCAGTAGTTTTCCATTTTTCTGCCATATATCATTAGCAGCCGACGAACCAGTAACATATGTGCCCTACAGCTTCTGCACGGGAACACCACGGTCCAGTTTTTTCAGCAGTTCTACATGATCCTACTTTATTGTTTTTGTTTTTAGCATAACAAAAATGCCTTACTGTATTAAATCCCTGAAATAGCTGGTAATACACCGATGTGACCAGACAGGTGAGTGAAAATATACATGAGGATACGGACGGCCAGTGCAGGTCACCGGGTAGCTACCGTACCTATCGGCAACTATGGTAACGGCGTGCCTCGTGGCGACTGGCTTCTACACGCGAACAACCCCCTAACATAGTAACGCTTTATGCACTCCACACTTACTTATAAAGTGTCTCAGTAGATACCAGAGATGGAAAAAACCTTTCGATTTGATTGTGGTAGTAATTAAGAATGAAGTGGTAGTGTAGTATTAAAGGGTAAATTTAACAAAAAGGAGAAATTTTACGAGAGTATCTTATTTACAAGAATAGAAACTGATGGTTAGGAATGGTTAACTGTGAGAATTTCGTATTCAGAGACGAAATACATTGATAAGAATGTTGGCTCACAAGGGCAAGTAGGATAAATCTGAGAAAAAAAGAGACGTTTGGTTCACGAGAGTTGCACAGTCTGTGTAAGCAATGCTAATCCAGTCACTCCAGCCTTTTATCGGAGTTATTATTCTGTTATTAGGCAAGAAAGTAGGTATAAACTTGTGGACCTTAAACAAATTAACATTTATTTCCATTTACTGCTTTATTAGGTTATTGGGGGTTTCGGTATTACGGTAGTTTGGCCGACCAATTAGCTACAGTCACGAAGGTTTGACTATTGGAATAGACTAGTGTTAACACATGACACCACCCCTACCATGTGCATCTTTCTTTGAGGGCATAGCTCGGGTTTAATGTTAGTAAAATGAGATGAGTATCAGACAAAATACAGGGATCAGCACCAAGTCATGCAGCGTGAGCAGTTCAAGTGATAACGAGCTACACTCAACGCTAACTGTGGCCACCTGGTAAAATAGTCTGGCGGGTGTGGGAATTTCAAGTAGGCTACTCTCTTGTAATTTTGTCTGGATTAAAAGGGGTCAAGAATCATCCGATGCCAGAAAAATGCTACTACTACTATATATATATATATATATATATATATATATATATATATATATATATATATATATATATATATATATATTTGACCGAGTAAAATCAGCTTACGTAGCCTCTATCCATTTAAGGCCAAATTTGGATGATGGAATTCTATTTTGTTTTCAGACCAATCAGTAAAAAGATCAAGGTTACAGAGCAAGGTAAAATTTCGGCCCGTGTGTGTTAGACACAATAACCTAAACAGTTTTTATCCCTTTTCAACCAGATCCCTGGGTTGGTTCAGAGACTGGTATGGAATAAAGCTGTTGTGTGTGAGAACAATTGGTTAAAGGTCAAAAGCAAACGGCAAGGCCAATAAAATGTTTTAATCTGATTTAGAAAAAAAACAAAAAAAAAGAATTTAACTTTAAAGTGAAAAGGCTGTAATACTTTAGAAAGACGATAAAACACTACCATTATCTTTTATATGATTTGCTTCTTGTCTGGCGGAACCTAATCATACCCCGTTCGATTTTGTTAAGGGAGAATCAGAACTTGTTTCAGGATTTAATACAGAATATAGGAGAGGAGGGTTTGCTTTAATTTTCATAACTGATTATGCAAGTATTCTTTTTATAATGATATTACTGTATTTGTTTGAATTTTCATTAAGGCTGTTTCTCAAATAAGATCTATTGAATAAAATCCTGCTAAAAAAGGAGTACCACATAGCGCTAAATTTGTAAGGTTTATACATATGCAGGGTAGTGATATAGACACCACCAACCTTCCTTTAAGCCGAATGTCTTGGTATTATTTTACTTTATGGATTATTGCTCCAGCACATATAAATAAAAGAGACTTAAATAATGCATGTGGAATGGTTTCAGATAAGACATTAATAAATGGATCTGATTTTGAGAAACAAAGGTCAAAGTCACAGGGAAAATTCAAATGCCAAGTTCGTAGGGCAGTGTTAGCTCAAACATTACTGATATGATTTACATCACACTTTGTGGAAGGCAAGAGGAGCAGGCATCAACGAAACGCTTAAGTCTGAGAACAATTACCTGCTCGATGAGTTGAGGGTGACCTAAGAGA
Source organism: Coenobita brevimanus (assembly GCF_032717465.1). Taxonomy (NCBI): domain Eukaryota; kingdom Metazoa; phylum Arthropoda; class Malacostraca; order Decapoda; family Coenobitidae; genus Coenobita; species Coenobita brevimanus. Next base: position 26,752,787 of record NC_136978.1, read on the forward strand.
CTAACTTATATAAACAGTAAGTCAAAAGTTAAGGTCATATTGCAAGGTCAACTTAAAATTTTCATCCAGTATTGACTAAACTTTGTTGGAAAGTTCAGGATAAAGACATTCGGCTCTGAGAGGTCAGTCAGAGTCAAGGCCATAGGGAAAAGACAACGGTTAAAGTCTTTATGTAAAGTCTACTCAGACAGTTTTGACCTGATTTGAACTAAAGCTCGTGGGTGGGGGGGGTTAGGTGAGAAAGAAGTTATTTAATTTTGAGTGTAATAAGTAGAAGATTAAAATCACATGATATAGTCAAGTATTTGGCCCTGGGACCATTTGCTGGGATTAGGTGTTGCTCACTCTTAGGGCTCCTTCGCGTGATATTTTTTCTTTGCTATTGGCAGACGCTTTCATTAAGCCCATGTTGACAAAGCGATAGTGGGTGTTCTTTTATTTTCTTTGTGTGTGTGTGTGTGTGTGTGTGTGTGTGTGTGTGTGTGTGTGTGTGTGTGTGTGTGTGTGAACAAATAGCTCATATAAATTTTACCTGATTTTAACGAAATTTGCTGTAGAGGTGGACGGCAGGCAAGAGGTTGTTTCATTATTAAAAAAAAAAATAATCAAAGGTCAAGGTGACAGAATGGGTCAAGATGTTAAATAGCAAGGTCAACTTAAAGTCTTTACCCAACCTGGCCAAACATGAGTGAAAATTTTAGAGTTAGACAAGAAAGAATTGCTTCCATTTTGAGAACAATCAAAGATCAAGGACACAGGGCTAGGCCAAATGTCGATCCGTGGGTCTGTGTGAACAAAATAACTACATCATATTTTACATGATAAGGGGAGATTCTCAGTGATAATTTGATCAAATTTGCGATTATCAGGTTTTGAACTATCTGTCAAATTTAATTCCTAAAAGAGTGAGGGTTACCCAGAGGGTTCACCCAGTTTTATTTATTGATTTATTCATTTTTATATATAAACCCCCCCTGTGGCGGGGGGGACACAACCTGGCCGCACTATGGGGTGGTACTACTACTCTGCGACCAGGTTGTGTTAGGAAGAATACTGCCACCGTATTCCCTGCGTGTCGTAAAAGGCGACTAAAAAGGGCGGGGTGAGGAGACTAGGGACCCCCTCCTCTATTTTTTAGTTCCTAAAAACAGACAGGCCAGAGAAAGGGATGGGGGTTGGAGTTATCCCCGTACCCTGAAGATTGGGTCTATGAATGTGCGTGGATGTAGTACAATTGAGGCTAAAAGGGAGGAGATTGGGAGAATGTTTGTGAGAAGAAAGTTGGATGTGTTAGCTTTGACTGAAACGAAGATGAAAGGGAAGGGGGAATCTATGTTTGGAAGTGTGAATGGAAGATTGTCAGGTGTTGATAGAGGAAGGGCAAGAGAAGGTGTGGCCTTGTTAGTGAGTCCGGAAGTACAGCAATGTGTGATTGAATGGAAGGAGGTGTCATCGAGACTGATGTGGGTGAAAGCGAAATTTGAATGTGAGTTGTGGGTGTTTGTGAGTGCATATGGGCCTGGTAGTGAAAGGGATGAACAAGAGAGGGAGTCTTTCTGGAACGATGTTGATGAGTGTCTGCAGAGTTTTGGAGCGAATGTGAATGTGGTAATGATGGGAGATCTGAATGCTGGAGTGGGAAATGTAGCAGTTGAAGGCGTAGTTGGTATGCATGGTGTGCCTGGAAGAAATGAAAATGGGGAACGAATGATAGCGATGTGTGTTGAGCGAGAGATGGTGATTGGGAATACGCTGTTTGAGAAGAAAGATATTTATAAGTATACATGGGTGAGACAGGAGGGTGGAAGGGTTGTTGATAGAGCTTTGATGGACTATGTGGTTGTGTCTAGGAATGTGATAGGAAGATTGTTGGATGTGAGAGTTCTGAGGGGAGGGTGGAGGTATGTCTGACCACGACCTTGTGGAGGGAAAGTTAAGAGTAGATAAGAGATGGGTGAGAGCTAGGAGGGTTAGGTGTGGCAGGGAGGTTTTGAAAGTGAGTTGGATAAAAGAGAGAAAAAGATTGAGTATCAGGAGAAATTGAAAGACGAGTAGAACGCAGTGAAAGATCGGGAAAATGGCAGCATGGAGGAGGAATGGCAGTTGTTTAAGAGTGCTGTGGTGGGGCATGCAGAAGAGGTGTGTGGTGTGAGAAGTGTGGGTGGTGGTGTAAGAAAAGGAAGTGAATGGTGGTGCGAGGAAGTAAGTATGGCTGTGGCTGAGAAGAGACGTGCATATGAAGTGTGGCTGCAGAGGAAGGATGAGATGTCATATGAAAGGTATAAGGAAAAGAGGAATAGAGCGAGCAGGGCTGTGCGTGATGCTAAAGTGGCAGCACATGAGAGGTGGGGTAGGTGGCTGACAGAGAAATTTCAACAGAATAAGAAAATGTTTTGGAAGGAGGTGAAAAGGGTGCGAAAGGGAGAGTCTGGGAAGGAAGAACGAGTAAAAGCAGAGGATGCAAGGATGTTAATTGAGATGGATGCAGTCAGGAAGAGATGGGCAGAGTATTTTGAAAGATTGTTAAATGTAGAGGAGGAAAGGGTGGCTGAGATTGTGGAGGATGGAAGGGTGCAAGGAATAAATGTGTTGGGAGAGTTGAATGATTCTTTGATCACGATGGAGGAAGTGGAGAAGGCAGTAAAGGAGATGAAAACAGGGAAAGCTGCAGGTATGGATGGGTGTGCTGTGGAATGCCTGAAGGGTGGTGGAGTGACAATTGTTGACTGGTTAGTAAGATTGTTGAATGTGTGCTTTGAGAAAGGTATGGTGCCAATTGACTGGGTAAGTGCTTGTGTGGTCCCGTTGTATAAAGGCAAGGGTGATAAGTATGAATGTACTAGCTTTAGGGGTATAAGTCTGTGGAGTGTTGTATGTAAGGTGTATGGTAGAGTGTAAATTATGAGAGTTAGAGAGGGTACAGAGGGAGTGATTGGTGATGAGCAGTGTGGCTTTCGGAGAGGGAGGGGATGCGTTGATCAGGTGTTTGCTGTGAGACAAGTGTGTGAAAAGTATTTAGCGAAAGGCAAGGATGTGATTTGGGCATTTATGGATTTAGAGAAAGCGTATGATAGAATTCATAGGGAGGCTTTTTGGACTGTTTTAAGATTGTATGGACTTGATGGTAGGTTACTAAAAGGGGTGAAAAGTTTTTATGTAAATAGTAGAGCGTGTGTAATAGTGGGAAATGCTGTGAGTGATTGATTTCCCATGAGAGTGGGGCTGCGACAGGGATGTGTGATGTCGCCTTGGTTGTTTAATATTTACATGGATGGTGTTGTAAGGGAGGTGAATGCAAGAGTTTTAGGTGGAGGTCTGAGTCTGGTGAATGTTGATGGCAGAGAGTGGAATCTGAAGCAGCTGCTGTTTGCAGATGATACTGCACTGGTGACTGATTCAGAGGAAAGATTGAGACAGTTGGTAGAGGAGTTTGGAAGGGTGTGTGAAAGGAGGAAATTGAAAGTAAATGTGAATATGAGTAAAGTGATGAAGTGTACGAGGTTGATAGAAGGTAGGGGGATGAATATAGTTTTGAATGGTGAGTTGCTTGAGGAGGTAGATTGTTTTAAATATCTAGGGTCACATGTTGCTGTGGATGGAAGAATAGATGCAGAAGTGAAGTTTAGAATAAATGAAGTAGGAAAGGAGCTGGGAGGAATGAAAAAAGTGTTTAAATGTCGTTCGCTTAGAATGTATGTAAAGAGAAGGCTGTATGAGGGCGTTGTGGTACCGACTGCGTTATATGGGGCTGAAACATGGAATATGGGTGTAGCAGAGAGGAAAAGTTTGAATGTAATGGAGATGAGATGTCTGAGGAGTATGTGTGGAGTGATGCGTATGGATCGAGTGCGAAATGATGAAGTGCGAAGGAGAAGTGGAGTTGTTCGGGAGATAGCTGGTAGAGTTGAGCAGAGGGTGTTGCGATGGTTTGGGCATATGGAGAGAATGGATAATGAGTGATTGGTGAAAAAGATAACTAGATCTGATGTGAGAGGTGTAAGGCTGAGAGGAAGACCATGAATAGGATGGATGGACAGTGTGAAGAAAGCGCTGGATGCGAGAGGGATGTCTGTTGAGCAAGGAAGAGTGGCTGTGCGTGACAGAAATAAATGGAGAGAAATTGTGAATGAATAAGTGATGACACAGCCCTGAGGGGATATTCTCCCACATTTGGTCTGATCAGCTAGTCAGGTCAGGTGCGGGTAAGGGGATGGGTCTGTTATGATGTGGCAGGGGTAAACCAGTTCTGCTGTCGGGCCCTGCTGTGGATGTCACTGATTGCATTGCGCAGTTGACCCTTGTGCGGTGTGGTGCGGTGAGGATCTGTCTGTTCTCCCCTTTGGGGCTAAGATGCGAATGAATGTGTTTGAATGGATGAGTAAATGGGGAGTGTGTCGTCCTGTCTCGGCTACCTCCCTTTCCTTGGGGGAAGCAGACCCAGGTGACAAAGTGAGATCATCTTAAAAAGCATCAGTCCTATTCAGCTGAATCCTTGTGGAAGGCTTCAAGGTAAGGTAAGGATTATTATACATGATTATAAGAACAATCGGTGAAAGGTCAAGACCAAGGGGAACTGTCAAATTCCGGGTCACAAGGCAGAGTCAGCTTAGTCTTTCTTCTGATTTAAGCCAAGCTTGTTGAACGGGTTACGAGTCAGGGAAGGAAGATGCACTCGAATTATAGAGCGACGTTTAATATCTCAGGGAAATATTAGGCCCTTAGACCACCTGGGAGGCATGGGTGTTAAGCTCTATGCATGTTATATTTTGTTCATTTTGGAGCAGACTTCTCGAAATGGAAGTGTTATATATAGCCTTCTTTAACCTCCTCGGTGCAAGAGGTCCATCCTATGCTGTGGAGGATCATTTAGAGGCAGAATAAAAAAAAATGTAAAATGACATCGTACTGAATAGGTTAATCAAGCGATGTGGCATCCCTCTCTGTTTGCTCGGAATCGCTGATGATTGTCCCATTGAATCTGATTAACGTCATTTTATAGCTTATTCTTCTTGCTGCCATTTTTTTTTTTTTTTCAGACAAATGAAGGCTTTTCTCACTGAATTTATTAAGAGTGTACCCAATGCATCTCTCATCTCTCTCTCTCTCTCTCTCTCTCTCTCTCTCTCTCTCTCCACACACACACACACACACACACACACACACACACACACACATATATATATATATATATATATATATATATATATATTGTTACGGAACAGAGAGAGATAATGAACACTTCAAGTGAGAATACTAAAATCACTACTGTCCCGCAAAGTTCCAGGTTCAAAACAAAAGACTTAGGTAAAATTACAAGTTAAAGTTTAATGCTCAAACTAACAACTAAACATTCAGGACTCATAAGGATAATGTAATGGCAAAAACAGGTTATATATATGGTTAACTGCAATAGCCTCTATTAACACGAATTTAGCAAGAGCAAATTTATCTAAGTCAGCCCTGATAAATGAGAAAACCGGATAATGCTCAGTTAAAGCAAGATATATTATTACAGATACAAAATATTATTAATATTGGCTGACATCAAAACTGCACATGAATCACAAAAAACTTACCAGGCCCACGAATTAACACCTTAGGCCATACAGTACAAGAAAAATGGTAACAACACTTATACTCAAATTATACAGCAGCTAGACGGCTGGAGACTTCTTGAGCACTCACAAAAATAATAATACACTATACAGGGGAGGACAGAGATGTGAACAAAATGAGGAGTAGATCTAAGTGGCAACTAATGCAGAGACTGAGCTCATTATATAGGGGGCCGGCAAAGCTTGATTCAACTTGCAAGAAGGAAGCGGAAATGAAGGCACAGAGGACGAAGAGTTGACACTCCTGCTCTGAACAACAGAAAGAACGACTTACTCTACTATAAGGGGGAGAAGGGGGGAGTGAGGTAGAACACGCAAGCCTGGTCACTATGGAAGCCACGAGGCGAATCGTGATCAAACATGCAGCATACTGTACGTTAGAATTATACAAAGTTTGATGAAATCATAGGCTATGTAACACCTCACCTCAAAGAAAAAGAAATTTACAAAGGAAATTTCTTATTACTCTAAAACAATCTGTCTAAAGTTTAGATAAGCAATCTGCAATAACATTTTCTTTCCCCTTGACATGTTGTATGTCTAATGAATACTCCTGAAGAAGTAGACTCCATCTTGTCAATCTCTGATTTTTATCTTTAAACTTACTAAGGAATTTCAGTGGGTTATAATCGGTATAAATGACTATGGGGTCAAAACCAGAACACAGATAAAATGAAAAATGCTGTAAACCCAAAATCATGACCAAAAGCTCTTTCTCAATAGTTGAGTAGTTCTTTTGAGGTGGAGTGAACTTCTTACTGTAATAAGATACAGGGTGTTCAATACCCTGATCATCCTCTTGCAGCAAAACAGCCCCAGCTCCTGTATCACTTGCGTCAACAGCCATCTTAAAAGGCTTAGCAAAATTTGGAGTAGCAAGCACTGTCTGACTTAATAGGATAGCTTTAAGTTTACTGAAAGAGGATTCACAGTTATCGGTCCAGACAAATTTAACTCCCTTTTTCAGTAGGTCTGTAAGTGGTGATACAAGAATTGAAAAGTTAAGAACAAATCTCCTGTAATAACCTATCATTCCCAAAAATCTTTGCAGCTCTTTCCTACTTTTAGGTCTGGGGAGATCACTTATAACCTGAACCTTAGCTCCTGGTGGTGCAACATGTCCATCACCAATTACGTACCCAAGGTACTGAACTTTAGCTTGACCAAACTCACACTTTGATAAATTATCTACACGCTTAGCCTGAACCAAACGCTCAAGAAATTTACTGACATGGCATAGGTGATCTTTCCAGTTGTCACTGAAGATTAATACATCATCAATATAAACAACACACCCTGCCAAACCCTCTGTTACAACATTCATGAGCTTCTGAAAAGTGGCTGGTGGATTCTTCATACCATATGGCATTACAGAACATGCGAAAGTCTTTCCTAGTGTTACAAAACATGAGATCTCCCTAGCACGTTCAGTCATAGGTACTTGCCAGTATCCCTTTAACAAATCAAACTTACTTATGTACCGAACCTTTCCGATCTTGTCTATGCAATCTTCCACGTGAGGGAGAGGGTGTCTGTTCTGGTTATCTGATTAACACGTCTGTAGTCGATGCAAAGCCGCTGTGACTCACCTGGCTTAGGGAATAGAGTGACAGGAGAACTCCCTCGCTCTGACAGGGCTCAATCATCTTGTGGTCCAACAGGTAGCCAAGCTCCTTCTGGATGAGAGGAACTTTCACTGGGTTCACACGGTAAGGAGGCAGTTTAATTGGCTTTGCATCTCCAACATCGACATCATGCATCAACACAGTGGTTCTTCCTGGAGTGGCACGGAACACTTGCGGGTACTCCTGCAGTAATGCCGAAAACTCCTGCCTTTACTCGGGAGCTAGATGAGAAAGCTTAATCTGGAGATCATTCATGATATCAGAATTCTTCCCCAAACTATCACTCAGGCTCATGCTGCATGGGAGAACTTCACTTACAGACTCGGGTGGAACAGCTACAGTGCTGACTGGGTTATTTTCGTCCCGCCTGTGATATAACTTTAGCATGTTGATGTGACAAAGTTGCTTGTTCTTTCTGCGATCTGGTGTGGCGATGACATAGTTGACATCACTGAGTTTCTTCTCCACGAAATAAGGACCGCTAAACTTGGCTTGAAGAGGTTGCCCATGCACTGGTAGCAGAATCAAAACCTGATCTCCTGGCTGAAAGTGGCGTAACCTGGACTTCTTATCATACCAAATCTTCATCTTCTCCTGAGCAGCTCCTAAATTCTCTCTCACCAGCTGTAAAGCAGTGGACAGCCGCTCTTTGAACTTCATCACATACTCCAGCAGGTTGACGTCATTTTCCTCCGACAGCCAGCATTCCTTGAGTAGCTTAAGGGGTCCTCTTACTTCATGGCCAAACAGTAGTTCAAAGGGTGAGAAGCCCAGTGATTCATTTGGAGATTCTCTTCCGGCAAATACAACGAATGGAAGACCTTTATCCCAGTCTTTCTGATGTTCCAAACAGTATTTCCTGAGCATCAATTTGAGTGTTTGATGATATCTCTCCAACGCTCCTTGGGTCTGGGGATGGTAAGCTGAAGACGTGATCTGGGTGATGCCCAACTCTTTCAGAGACTGCTTGAAAACATTTGACATGAAATTACTTCCCCGGTCTGACTGTACCTCCTTGGGCAGACCAAACTTGGTGAAGAACCCTAGCATTTCCTTAACCACGTTCTTTGCTGAGATATTTCTAAGTCAGGGTCAACACATAAGAAAATTCTGAAGAAGTCTTAGGAAGAGGGCCCACAATATCCATCAACACACAGGTGAATGGCACCTCAAAAGGAGGAATGGAAACTAGAGGTGCTGCCTTTTCGGTCTGATTACACTTCCCCACAACTTGACAGGTGTGACAAGACTTACAATACCAGGAAACATCCCTGAAGATACCTGGCCAGTAGAAGTGTTTCAAAATGCGTGCCACAGTCTTTCTCACTCCAAGGTGTCCTGCCAAACTGGAATCATGAGCCACTCTAATGATATCCTGCCTACAAACACGAGGGATGACAACTTGATGTACAGCCTCCCATTCACAGTCGGCTGATGCTGTTGGGGGTCTCCACTTTCTCATAAGTACTCCTGACTTTATATAATAACAAGTAGAAGCACCAGCTGACTCTTCCTCACTGCAAGCAGAGTTAGCTAGACCTTTCAACTCAGGGCCAGCAATCTGCAACTCAACCAACTCTTGACGAGACAAATTATCAACACTGCGGAGTACTGCCTCATCTGGTGAGTGGTCCAAATTAGCAAGAAAAGTGTCAGCTTGGATAACATCATCATCATCATTATCCTCTAAGTCACCAGTAACTTTAGACTTAGCCCTAGTGACAGCACATGCAGGGAACACATCAGGGATATCACAATCCTGGGTCTCAGTCACTGGTTCACTAGACAACTGAGGAGCTGGACACACTTGACTTCCACCAATATCATTTCCAAGTAAGAAAGTTACACCTGACATTGGGAGTATCTCGACCAACCCAACCATAACGGAACCATTAACAAAACCAGACTCTAAATTCACTCTGCACAGAGGGACAGAGAAGTAATTATTCCCTACACCTTGTAAGATTACAGTTTCATCAGAGGAATTAACATTAGAGCCTAAAACACTGGTCAGCATAAGGGATTGGCAAGCACCTGTATCACGATATATTTTAACTGATTTCCTGTCATTATTGTCCAGAGGACTGACAAAACCATCAGACAGGAAATTAGCACATGAACTCCTGAGAGTGTCGCCCACGTTACTGCTCAAAAGAGGGGCTTCATCATGAGAATTTAATTTACCTCTCAAAGCAGGTTCAGTTAACTCAGTTAAAGATTTCTGGGAACTCTCAAGGGTGGACACTAGACCAACTGACTGAATACTTAAAGACTCCTTTTTGTTCACATCACACTGTCTCCTGAAACATTTCTCCGTAGTATGACCAAGCTTACTACAATAAGTACATTTACTTTTCTGAAATCTGGAGGTGAAGCTGGTATTTACTTCCTGAGAAACATCATCTTTATTCTCTTTCCTGTTACCTGTACTCTGAGTAGAGGCAACGTACTTACTCTCAGCTTTCCTTTTTTCTTTAGAATATCTCTTGTGAGTGAGAACATATTCATCAGCTAAAACTGCAGCATCAGACAAATTATCTATTCTTTTCTCATCAAGATATAGGCTTACATCTTTATTAATACACCTTTTGAAGTCCTCCAGCAAAATCATCTGCTTAAATTTATCAAAATCAGAATTTACATTCTTAGAATTTAACCACTGCTCTAACAGATCTTCTTTGATTTTTGCATACTCAACATGGGATTGCTTATCTTGCTTATAAGTTGTCCTAAATTTTACTCTATAGGCTTCAGGAACAAGCTCATAGGCCTTAAGAATCAAGCTCTTAACTACATCATAATTATCAGATTGATCCTGAGGCAAAGATGCATAAGTTACTCGAGTTTTACCGGTGAGAACACTCTGAAGGAGTGCTGGCCAATACTTTTTGGGCCAATTAAAACCTGTAGCTACCCTTTCAAACAACTGAAAATACTTTGTTAAATCAGATTCATTAAAAGGAGGGACAAGTTTAACATTTTTAGCCACATCAAAATCATCAGAGCTAGATGATCCAGTTCCACCTTGTTTCATGCGATACTCATGGTCTGCCTGAATCCTAGCAAGTTCAATTTGTGCCTGAGCCTGTGCCTGTGCCTCCTGAATACGAGCCTGAGACTCAGCCTCCTTAGCACGAGCCTGAAACTCAGCCTCCTTAGCACGAGCCTCTTGCAGGGCTAGCTGTAACTTAGCTATTTTAATCTGCGTTTGCTCATCTGGAGGAGTTACATTAAACAAGTTTTCATTAATCATGTCAACAATTTGATCTTTAGAATGATGAGAGCGAACAACAATTCCCAATTGTTGAGCAACAAGCTTAAGTTCATTCTTTGTTCTGTTTTCTACATCACACACTGTTTGCACATTTGACAAAAAATCTTTGGCTTCATCAAGAGTAGTAATAGTAGACATCATGAACAAATCACAGTCACAAAATATCAAGCAATATCCTTATGATAATATCCTGAATATCCTGATAAGAGGTCGCCAAATTTATGTTATGGAACAGAGAGAGATAACGAACACTTCAAGTGAGAATACTAAAATCACTACTGTCCCGCAAAGTTCCAGGTTCAAAACAAAAGACTTAGGTAAAATTACAAGTTAAAGTTTAATGCTCAAACTAACAACTAAACATTCAGGACTCATAAGGATATTGTAATGGCAAAAACATTTTATATATATGGTTAACTGCAATAGCCTCTATTAACCCTAGAATGCTTACGTTGGGTTAATTTCCCTGTTCGGCGATTTATTTATTTGCTATTTTGTTATGATAAGAGCTTTGGAGCTGTCCTTCCCTATACCTTCAATCCACCCTACCCCCTACCTACATAGGTAGAGGTGTGGTTTCATCTCGCATTTATCACCATGATATTTGGGTTTAAAGTGTTTTTTACCCGACAAAAGCATTTGTGTTTCATTTTTTTTTGGTGTGTGTTTTCCTTTTTTTCCAGGTGTATAATTAGTTTCTGATTAAATCAATGAGACTAAAGGGTGAAAACAATCTAAATGAGTCTAAATTGATAAAAAAAAAAAAAAAAAGGTGTTTCACAGGTATAATGTGGATTAAGTGTTTTTTACCCGACAAAAGCATTTGTGTTATATTTTTTTTTATTTTTATTTTTTTTTTTTTTCAGGTGTATAATTAGTGTATGATTATATCAAAGAGACTAAAGTGTACAGAAACTAAAATAGACTAAACTGAAAGAAAATGTCGAAAAAAAAAAAATGCTCCCGGCGAAAGCAGTACTGTGAGGATAACGTAAGCATTCTAGGGTTAACACGAATTTAGCAAGAGCAAATTTATCTAAGTCAGCCCTGATAAATGAGAAAACCGGATAATGCTCAGTTAAAGCAAGATATATTATTACAGATACAAAATATTATTAATATTGGCTGACATCAAAACTGCACATGAATCACAAAAACCTTACCAGGCCCACGAATTAACACCTTAGGCCATACAGTACAAGAAAAATGGTAACAACACTTATACTCAAATTATACAGCAGCTAGATGGCTGGAGACTTCCTGAGCACTCACAAAAATAATAATACACTATACAGGGGAGGACAGAGATGTGAACAAAATGAGGAGTAGATCTAAGTGGCAATTAATGCAGAGACTGAGCTCATTATATAGGGGGCCGGCAGAGCTTGATTCAACTTGCAAGAAGGACGCGGAAATGAAGGCACAGAGGACGAAGAGTTGACACTCCTGCTCTGAACAACAGAAAGAACGACTTACTCTACTATAAGGGGGAGAAGGGGGGAGTGAGGTAGAACACGCAAGCCTGGTCACTATGGAAGCCACGAGGCGAATCGTGATCAAACATGCAGCATACTGTACGTTAGAATTATACAAAGTTTGATGAAATCATAGGCTATGAACAATACATACATACATATATATATATATATATATATATATATATATATATATATATATATATATATATATATATATATATATATATATATATATATATATACATACATCTTTTTTTTTATAATAACAGAACAGAGGAAGGAAAAACAGGAGCTAAAAAAAAAATCCATACACTAGATTACTGGTGTCCTCTGTTCATGAAATATCTGTAACAGTTAGACTTGAACAGCTGTGGGCTGATGTTTGGAGGGAAACAACTCTGGGAAAGCGAGTTCCAGAGAGATGCAGTTCGGGGCATGAAAGAATTCTGATAGGCAGAAGATCTGCAATTTGGCTGAGTGACATTCCAGTCATGAGTGCTACCAGATGCCCAAGTAGCACGAGGGAAGGCATAGAGAGGTGACACCATGGACGCAAGTTCAGCTGAGCATTTGCCATAAAAATATCTGTAAAATAATGCAAGGGAGGCAACATTCCTTCTTACCTGTAGGGGAGGTAGTTTGTTTGTAATGGCAGGTTTGCTAATAATTCTAACAGCCTTGTTCTGAATTTTGTCTAGTTGTTTTAATGCAACCTCTCCACATCCATTTCACAAGAGTGAGCAATATTCAAGCTGAGATTGCACATGACTTATAAATTACAGCTAACTGCTCGTCAGTGAAGAAGTTACGGACTCTATACATTAATCCAAGTTTCTTTGAGGCTGTTTTAGCAAGTGATCTAACACAAGAAGTCCAACTGAGTGCATTGTTAAGTGAGACGCCAAGAATTTCAATACTTTTGGAGATGGGAATAGTCGTCGTACTGAAGGTAATAAACGAATCTGGTAATATCTCTCTATTAGTAAATTGTACATAGTTAGTTTTACTAGCATTAAATGAGACAAGGTTGTTTTGTCCCCATTCACTGATAGCAGATAGGTCTTGATTTATGGAGATGGCTGTACTGAGTTGAGAGGTAGAGATATTAGACTTTGTAACTGGGTATCTGAGTGTGAATGAACTATATTGTGTTAAGTCATCTGCATATTTCTTTCTCTTTTTTATGTGCTCGACTCTGGGCATAGGCTTCACAGCCTGCTCCCAAGGCCCAGTGGTCTTCCTACATACCATACACCTCTAGATGTCACCATGAGTGGATGGGATTGTGGGTGATAGATAAGAGATCATTAATATGATCCAGGAACAGGGTTGGGACCAGAACTGATCCCTGCGGCACGCCGGCGTTAATTGAGTGGAAATTGGAATATACATCATCTACTTTTATTTTCCTGTCACTGAGATATGAGGAGATCAATGGAACAAAAGACGTTAGTCCATAACAAAGGAGTTTGGACAGCAGGGAACGGTGCCATACTCTATCAAAAGCTTTAGAAATATCAAGGACTACTGCATGAGTTTCTCCATGTAGGTCAATTGATTGATGGATGGTATGAGTTAGGAGATTGAGTATGTCAAAGATGGATCTCTCGTGGCAAAAACCATATTGTCTATCACTGATTAAGTTGTTGGATTCAAGATGTTTAACAATGTGCTTATTGATTAAAGAGTCGAATACCTTACCAAGAGAAGATGTGACTGCTATTGGTCTGTAATCAGAGGGGTCAAAGGAACTTCTTTTCTTCGGAATTGGGTGGATATTGGCTTCTTTCCATGAATTTGGGAATGATGAAGAACGTATGCATAGTCTGAATAATTTAGCTAGAACAGAGGCAAGTTCAGGGGAACACATTTTCAAAACAATTGGCGGAATTCCATCTGAGCCTGGAGCTTTGTTGGTGGGTAAATTGTCAGGATGGATTTTACGTATCTTATCTGTATTTTAAATGGAACAATTTCAGGAGAGTCAAGTTCTACTACTGGGACGTTCAGGCTGGAATTGTCTATGATAGAATTTCTGGCAAATGTACTGGCAAAAATATCTGCTTTCGCACGTGGGTCATTTGTAATATTGCCATCTGAAGATTTTAGTGAGCGAATGGATGATAATTTGTTAAAGTTATTACTGAAAGAATTAAGAGCTGACCAGAACATCCTATTGTCATTAGGATTGTTAAGCAGTTTTGATGCTTTTGAAGAAAGTTTGATTTACCTAGATTTATTACAGTTTTTGCATGATTTCTAGTGATTTTAAATTGAGAGAGTGATTCAGATGTTTTTGATTTTAAGAAAGAGTTATATGCTAATGACTTTTGGGCTCTTGCTCTGGCACAGATTCCATCAAACCATTTTGGAGAGTTCGATCTTTTGGTGAACTGTTGACGTGGTATGGATAAATCCATACCAGCTAGTGTTAAGTCACTAATGTGAGACTGGGTAGAATTGGGATCACTAGACAAGAAAGACTGCCATGGAATGTCAGCAAGATAATTTCTAAATCCATCCCAGTTTGCCCTGTCAAAGTGCTATTGGGTCATCCTGATGGGTTCAGAATGGGGAGGTGTGGGGGGGTTAACTAATGAGGCTTTGATGAGATTGTGGTCAGAGGATCCAAGTGTTGACAGTACCTCTATCTTGTATTGATCTGGATTATTTGTCAGGAAAAAATCCAAGAGATGGGCATTATGGTCAGGATTATCAGGTATTCTGTTGGTTGCTTTACCAGCTGGGTGAGATTAAATGATTCTGCAAACAGCTCGCACTCTAGACCAGCGTCACCAGTCCTGGCAGAATGCAATAACCATTCAACATTATGTATGTTAAAAACACCCAAAATGGTAATTTCGGTGCTAAGGGCATGGTTAAGGTTACTCAACTGTGTGTATATAGAATCAAATACACTGGGTTTCAAAGAAGCACTGGGGGAACGATAGACTACGCAGATATATTTGGTAATATTTTGACAATTTGGTTCATACAATGAGTAATCAAAACTGGATGAAGTGAAGGTTATAATTGTGTCAAGTGCATATTAGGATTTAATATAACAACAGGTGCCACCCTTGTCATGGAAGTTTGTGAGGAGATGGTAACCGGGAAAACAAAATAGGGATGTATCAGTAGAGGGTGAGGTGTGTGGTTCTGTGAGGAAAACGGCCGGAGGGGATATGGACTGAAGGATATATATATACAGTATATATATATATATATATATATATATATATATATATATATATGGGGAGGCGGTGGCTGAATCGGTAGAGAGGCGGCCTGCAGTCCTAATGGACCCGGGATCGAATCCCGGCTGGGGCTGGAAACAGTTTAACAATTTGATTTTCCTAAAAACAGACTTTCCTGATCTACCTGATGACCCGCTGACATGTCGCAATAATACCCCTGCTAATACCAATACACCAGACCTGTATGAGACAGCCCTAGCATGTATTCAATATGGATGGTGGGTGTTAGCGCTGAAGTGGTGACATGTGGAGGTGTAGGAGGACTACTGGGCCTTGGAATAGGTCACTGTTCCCAAGATATAGGCCCTGAAGCCTTTTCCCAGAGTCGGAATATATATATATATATATATATATATATATATATATATATATATATATATATATATATATATATATATATATATATATATATATATATATATGTGTAAGAGCCACATTGTTTGTTTATTTGTTTGTTGGTTCTTCAATCACGCCCAGACCAAGGGACAGAGACCCCCCAGACCTATACGTTCTGAATCAAGGTGACCCAAGAAAGGTTGTAGGGAGGTCAAAATTCAGATCTGGGTCAATTTGAGGCCACCAGTAGAGTGTTTGCCTTTTTTGGTCCAGGCAACACCGGGTTGCCCTGCAGCCTAATTTTTGGCATGGAAACTCACTTGACCTTCAGTTCAGACATGGCTATGTGAGGTTGACCTCCGAGGTCATTTTTAGTTACCGGTTGGAAGTCATTTGCGGTCATCGGTAGTAAACAAGTTGGCACAAATACAGTGCGTTAGTCTGCGAAAGCTGAAATAGATGGGGGAGTTGCATACCCCGTAAATCTGGTGGGCTGTGCTAGCGAGGGGAGATCCCCCTCAGACTCAACAAGAGGACAGGGTTATCCATGCTTGAGGGGCCATCAGTGAGGGGTCAGACTAAGAGTTCGCAGCCTCACAGCCTTGTAGGTTGCCTTTTAATGGGTTAAGGCTACAGGAGTAAACCCTGAAAGAATAATGCGTGAGTGAAGTTCCATGAAAGGTGAGGCTTCACAGACAGAACTTCCAGCAGATTCCTGGAACCTTCTTCATCAAGAATATTCATGCCACCATCACAGGCTGAGAGGAGCCAAGCCATACTGTGGTAAGGACTGTGCATTCTTAACATCACATCAAATCCATTCATTGCACAAGCCCACTGCTATGTTCACCTCCCATTTCATCCATTCACCAAAATCAAGACCTGTGGCGACATGATAGGGTGACGGTGACAGGTCATTGATATGGCTGGAAGTCGCTAGCTCGGGTCCTGCACATGAGCAGCACTAGCCCAGTGTTTGCTGGCATGATGGCGTAGGGGCAAGCCATGCCTTTGGCGGTATCCAGTGTAACTAACCAGCTGGAAACGGATGCCCAACTGCTTTTCAATGACAGGGAAGGTTATTGAAAAGGTAACCTCAACATTTGCTGCTCTGCACCACTTGGGCAGATAACCGCGTCTGTCAAGGCTTCCCACACTGTGATCGAAAAACAAAAAGAATCCATCTGACTCTTGCTACCTGGAATATACAAACCTTGCTTGATACTGACCAAGACACATGACCATGCAACAGAACTGCCTTTATTGCCTATGAACTGAGATGGTATAACATTAATATTGCTGCCTTGTCTGAGACTCGCCTTTCAGGGAAGGGCAACCTAATAGAAGCTGGAGAAGGGTATGCCTATTTCTGGGGGGAATACCCAGACAATGTAAGAAGAAACCATGGTATTGTCTCAGTAGTCTGAAGCAACTGACAGCAAACGCTATTCTGTTTCCTCCTACTTTCTCTATATTAATTTCAGAGCCAAAGGTGGTTATTGTGTTTATGTATGCAACTACTTATTTTGCTCTTGTGTTCCTGAACGTGATTCTTCTGAATTCTCTACTCTTTGGCTTCGGCTTTCTTGTCATTTTCTGACTAAATATATCTGCACTGTTTACTTATCTCCTAATTCTACTGACTATCAAAAATTCTTTGACTATCTTACTTATACGATGGAACACATTCTATCCATTTCCCCTTTCTCTGAAATCTCCATTCTAGGAGATTTCAATGTTCACCACCACCTTTGGCTCTCTTCTCCTTTCACTGATCCACCTGGTGAACAAATCTACATCTTTTCTATCCTTAATGACATAGAGCAGCTTGTATAGCACCCTACCCATATCCCTGACCACCTTGGAGAGAGCTCCAACATAATTGACCTCTTTCTTACAACTAATCCTTCTGCTTACACTGTTAATCTTTCCTCTCCGTTGGGTTCCTCCAATTACAACCTAATTACCTTGACCTGTCCTATTGCTCCAGTATGGCCTGCGGACCCTCCAAAGAACGTCGACTGTGGCACTTTGGAGCTGCTGACTGGGAGGCCCTCAGGCAGTGCTTCTTTGATTTTCCATGGAATGATTATTGTTTCCATGGCCGGGAGCCATCTGAGTGTGCATTGCGCATTACAGAGGTATTCTCTCGGGCATGGAAGCATAAATTCCCTTCTGATATCCTTTGACTAATGCAAGAATGCTGTGGTTTAATCATGCTTGTTCTAATGCTGTCCACAACAAGGAGAGGGCCTATAAAAGGTACCGGAGCCAACCCACCCTTGAATCACATCTTGCTTATGTTTCTGCCTGGAATCGTGCTAAGTTTGTAGTCTCCTCTACTAAAAATAATTTCATCCCTACTAAATGCCCTCAACTCTTTAACTCGAGTTCTTCCCACTCCTTCTGGCACCTTCCCAAAAAACCCCTCTTACTTTGTCTCATCATCCTTCCCTCCTCTTTCGTATTCTGCTGGCTCTGTAGCTATTTCTTCCACTGATTAAGCAGATCTCTTCGCTCAGACTTTCTCCTCCAATTCCACCTTAGACGACTCCGGTGCTGTTCCTCCATCGCCTTCCCCCTCTGACTTCCTAATGGCTGTTATTGAAATTTCTTCAGCTGATGAATTTTCTGCTATCACTGGCCTTAATACTAACAAGACATATGGGCCTGATGGAGTCCCTCCTGTTGTCCTCAAGAACTGTGCTTCTGTGCTTACAGGCTTCCTAGGTAAACACTTTCGCCTGTATCTGTCAACTTGTACCTTTCCTTCTTGCTGGAAGTTTGCTCTCATTCAGCCAGTCCCAAAGAAGGGTGACTATTCCCAACCCTCGAACTATCCTACAATGGCTTTAACATCCTGGGTCTCAAAAATTTTCGAGTCAAATCTTAACAAAAAACTTTTAATGCATCTTTCCTATCACAGCCTTCTTTCTGATCGTCATTATGGGTTCCATCAGGGATACGCCACTGGCAATCTTCTCACCTACCTTTCAGACTGCTGGTCATCCTCCTTTCGGTGGGGAAAGCTTTACCATCGTGTAGTGCCAGTAAGTTAGGTTAAGATGTAATATAAGTATAACTTATATGTAAGATAGCTGTAATTTAGTAATTAAGAAAAATTTAGTATACGTGTGAATGATGATAATCTAGTATAAGTGTATTATAAGTATAATATAAGAGTGATTTTTGCATCGTAGAGATAAGTTAGAAGTGAACCTCTATGTATTATGTAATTCGCATTAAGTATTGCATCAGCCAACCACACTCCCTCTTCCCCTCGATAAAACACGTGGGTAGCGGAGTTTGGTGAACATCTAAATTGCCTTAGTCATCATAGCCTCTTAAATGACTAAATTCAAAGATATCTTTCGATCTCAATCCATTTTAGTGTTAGAAATGCTAATTGACAAAGTGCCAGAAGGGGGACAAACAGTCCATAATATTCTATTTATAGTTACCTCGAAATATCGATTGTTGTACATTCCCACGCTGAGGTAACTGACAAATAGCATCCGAACATCATCATGAAGACTTGATATGATGTGATCATTATCGATACTACTCAAATTTTTCCCATCGTCGTGTAATCTTTGTGAGATACGATAAGCTCTAAAGAAGTCAATTCCCAAATGAGTGATGCGAGACATACTTGTTAACGTGAAAGCTATAACTGGAATTTAACATCTTCGAATGCAATGGGACTGGGTATCTGAGGTTATATAAGGAGTGGGCGAGTTGTGACTGCGTGACTCAACCATTGCTTTTCGTCTGATCCACAGGTTAGTGTTAAAGCCTCATAATTCCCCCTTCCATTGTTCCTACACTGAAAGTTATGGAGAATAGAGTGACTAATAGTGTCTTCAGTAGCAAAGTTCTTGCGTGACTCAATCACTGCTTTCTGATCCACAGGATAGTGTTAACCCACCCCATCCCGACCAATTTTCCACCACTGACTCCCCCCAATCCCGACCAATTTTGGATAATTTTTTTTTTTTTTGCCTCAAACCTCCGGTTTTGGTGAGAAACATCGAAAATTCATTGAGAAATTGCTCACCTGAGGTTTAAAATACTCGATACAGCTAGCAGTACTTCTTACCTTACTGGTTTTTCTATCAGGCTGGCTCCAAAGAAAACGAGTCCTATGGGAGGGTAACTATTCTACACCACTCATAAACGGTATTTATTTATTTATTTGGTACTAATTTATATATAGTA
The DNA here is from genome assembly GCF_032717465.1 of Coenobita brevimanus. Lineage (NCBI taxonomy): Eukaryota > Metazoa > Arthropoda > Malacostraca > Decapoda > Coenobitidae > Coenobita > Coenobita brevimanus. The sequence continues at coordinate 26,772,590 of NC_136978.1, forward strand.
CGAGAGTATATTGGTTTTCACACAGGAATATAGGCAATATGACCATTGTTTCACTCACTAACACATCAACATACTTGACCTTTTTTGGCAGCATTACCTGATCGTCATTTCTGACTGTTTCTTCCTCTATTTTGTCCTCCACATTGTCATCGATTGGGGAATCACTCTGGCCCTGAAAGTCTTTATTGGTCAGGTCATTGATAACAGATGAATTGCAAAGACAATGGCATGCAGGGGGGGGGGAGGTCATACTGGGTAAGGCATTGTCGCTGCCTGGCATCTTGTAGGGGAAGGTATCCCGTGTATATGTACCAAAAATCAAACGCAAAAATTGAAAATTGTGCAAATTATGAACCTTGCAACTGCATGACGTACTGGTAAGCCTATGGGACTAGCTGTGACAAAACGTTGCAATGTACCCATACGTCGATGGGACGCCTCGGGTTAAAGCCTCATAATTCCCCCTTCCATTGTTTCCACACTGAAAGTTAAAGAGAATAAAGTGATTGATAGTGTGTTCAATAGCAAAGTTCTTGCGTGACTCAACCACTGCTTTTCGTCTGATCCAGAGGTTTTAACATCAAATCAAGTCGTAATCTGCCAAATGGGTCACCACACTTACATACCATACACCCCCCCCATTCATTGTGTTAGGCAAAAATCTAAATAATTGTACCTTAATCTAAGTCGGGGAGTTTTCTGTTTTATAAGTCACAAGGGAAATAATGTAATGGAAGTGAATTTCATTCATCAAAAATGGTAATCTAATTCTTGGAAGATGTGAAGTATTAAATTAGGTCATTTTGGGTCTTACCATTAACCCCTTAAGACCGCAATTTTTTCAGGCAGGGTACCTCCCACAACCGCAAATGGGGGATGTTATGGCGACTTTCACCAAGGGCAAATTAACTGTATTCTGGCCAAAGAGGACGAATTTACACACCTGACAATGCAATCTGTACCCCTGTAGGCCTAATGGTTACCGCACAATCGCGCGTCAAAGTTAAAAAAAAGTTTATGATAGTTACCTCTCAAAAACAATCGAAAACATGAAAATTTTGATAACTACCTATTTTCTTATTGAAACAGATCATTTCAAAGTGTTTCGTAACACCATCCATAAAACAGGTGTATGCTGGTGTGGGGAGATTACTAATCTGTGGGGGGATAAAGTAGGCTGTGGAGAGTAGGCCTATAGGTACTGGGGTTGGAAATAACCAGCTTTTCACATGAAAAGAAAGTGCTTCATTGTGTTCTGTAACATCTACCATGAAATCAGGTGTGTATGTAGGTGTGGGGAGATAACTAGTGTGGCGAGTAGGCCTACAAGGCCTTGGTGGTAATTGGGGAGAAAAATTTTGGCAACAATCAAATTCTCTTGTGGAAACCCTCCATTTCAATGGGATGTGTCATACCAGCCATAAAAACAGGTGTTTATGTAGGTGTGGGGACATAAAATAGGTGTGGGGAGTAGCCCTACAAGGCCTCATAGTCAGTCCAAAACTAACACAGACGCATATAAATGTTTATAACCATCAAGGACATCAAAATAAAGTTGAATAATGCTATAAATGCATGCAAAAGAACGGAAAAAAAACAATAATTTGTTTCTGATTTCTCTTTTTACTGTCCCAACTTTTCGTTACACATATATCACACCGTTACAATTATCACATTATCATTACACTTCATCACACTTATCATTACAGTTTTGGCAACAACCAAATTCTCTTGTGGAAACTCTCCATTTCATTGAAATTTATCACACCAGCCATGAAAACAGGTGTGTTTGTATCTGTGGGGAGATGAAACAGGTGCGGGGAGTAGCCCTCCAAGGCCTCATAGTCTTTCGAAACTAACACAGACGACACTACTCAGAGGTGCTAATCTGGGCAGGTAGGGAGAATGAAAAAAAAAATAAAATAAGATGCGTCATATGTAGTACAACATACGGCATTCTCCAACTACGTACGTAAAGAAACTGGTAGGTACGAAGTGAGAAATCAAGAGAATGAGATGTAAAAATTTGGGAAGAAGTAGAAATAATATGAAACAGGTACGTACATCAGGCCTGACACTCGGGGGCCTGTTGGGGGTTAGAAGGGTAGTGAGGGACAAGGAGGGAGATATGGGGTGGGGTTGGGGGGGCTAGCAGGGAGGAGAGGGGGGGCAAGAGAGGATGGGAAGGGATGCAAGTTGTTGTGGGAGGAGAGATGCAGTTGCGTGGAGGGGAGGGAGAGTGATGGGGGACAAGGAGGGCGTGAGGGAGTGGAGTAGAGGATGGTATGGAGGCGGCCGAGAGGGGGGTGCCCCCCACTGCCCGGGTTGGTCTGATCCCCCCTCACGCCACATCAGGGGCGAGTTCTCATTGGCCTGAAGCCATGTATGTCATAATCGGGGTGGAGCAAGCGCTCCGCAGTTTTTTACAGGCCGCATTCAATTGATGTGATTAGGCATTTTGGCATAAAACTCAGATCGCATCAATTGATGCGATTAGGACTTAAGGGGTTAATTGAGCAGAGTGTTATGGTTAAGTCTCACCACTGAAGGGAAAGTGTTATTGTTGGAGGGGGGTGCAGGATGTATTATTGAGTAAGTGGTCTTTATATTGGTTTAGTATCGTCCCTCCTCGAGTTCCTTAGTGACCAAGGAGAATGATGTCCAATCAAAACTCATATGGTCTTTCTGTTTCAAGTGTCCTTAGAACAATGTCAATTAGGGAAGTGAGTCTATGGAATTAAACATTCAACTAATTCTGGGTATGATTAAAACCAATGTAATACTCTTTAGATTCGGGTTTCCAACCACCCTTCTTTGATGGCTATGTACGGGGCGGCCCGCAAGGTGTACTAAAGGGAAATAACAGCTCAAGAACCTAAGCCTACCTAAATTCATGCTAACCCACTCAGTATGAAATTTGATCCTACAGTTTGGACATAAGTCTGGTAATTCATTGGTATCTATTTCGGAGTAAGGGGATCAAAACGCCCCAGTTGGTTTTTGAGTTTACACTAAAAACAGGCTCAGTAATTTAATGGCAGCCACATTGGTAAGTTAAAAGTGTTATGCTCAAGGTTAATACAATGACGGCTAGCCATAAAGAATATCGCACTGCCACACCTCCCATCCTCCATAAATTCTAATACAAACCTGGAATTGAACAAGGACAACTTGAACCGGCATAGAAGCCTCACCAGTTACTAAATGCCCATTACCAACTGACACCATTATAATCTCTACTTTAAATTCAGCGTGCATCCTGGTGATTTACACTCCAACGCTGAGTGGTGATATAAGAAATCGTTACAAAAGGAGAGATTGTGGTGACATAAAAGTTTTGTGGGATCAGAATCATTTTAACATTACTCTGGTGTCATAACAGTGAGACATAATTAAAATTCTATATCAAAACTCTGGAGTTATTGGTGAGATACTTACTAAAAAGACTAGGACAATACACAGGTGACATATACACAAAATTTCATACCATTACGCTGGTGGCAGCGAGCGGTGGGATAATAAATATTCTCCGTAACCAAAGTGCACTAGAGGCCCACCTTATCTTATATGGTTAACAGTCCCAGGTAACATGCTATAAGCATCTCTATTAGGCCGTAGCCAGATTCTTCGATCGTTGGAGACCTCGGGTGTAGAACTAAGAGTATATCGAGCCCCTGGAGCGAGGGCAAAATCATTTTCCTCAGATCATCATATGAGTAGGGTGAACGATAAATTGCTGACTGTAATTAGGTGACATGCGGTGAGGTAGGACGCAGAGACTGAAAGTGAATGGGCATAAGCCATAAATGACGAAAGATTCTCTCATGTAACGAAGTTGTAGGGGGCACTGAATACCCCCTATTGTCGAAGGTAGATCTTCCCTTCCTCTTTTTGTTATGAGTAGGCACGGTACTGCCAGTTGTAGACCTAAGTCCGAGGAAAGGGAGGATGAGCGATTGGTGAGGGATAGAATAGCGAGAGAGCTAGAAGAGATGAAGCCCCCACTACTCCCTGCCAACCCTTTTCAACCATCACATTCAACCCCTCACTCATTCACGAGATTGAAGGAGAAGGTTCACACTAAGCCCTGGGATGTTCCAATCCTGGAACTCTACCAGTTGCAAGGACCCAGTGCAATGGCCAGATTAGAAATGTTCTTCGAACTCGTGGAACAATGTGACCCAAATGATTCCACCCGCATGCAAATTGCTAAGTGTAGGGTCGGTTCAGAGTTAGCCATATTTATACACAACCATCAAAGAAACCATCGAGCAGACTCCTGGCTAACACTTAAACATCTCCTTAGAACAAAGTTTGCAATAGAAGTTAGCATCGATCATGCATGGCAGTTGGAGGCAATGAATCATGATTTGGGAGAATCACCCCAGGCTTTCAGCCACAGGTTCATTTGTTAACACACAATAATCGAATCAAAGTTCCCTAATGAGAAATTTCCTAATCGAGACCGACGAATAAAGAAGCTGTGGTATGGCTTACAGGCTGCTTCACAAGAGAAACTGGAGGGTTTTCTAGATGATGAGTACCCATTGCGCAAATTCCTTGACCGTATTGAACATGAATGACAGTTACTGGAAGAGAGACAGATCCCTCAAATCAATGCAGTACCTGTGAAGGATAGTAATAACAGAGTAAAAGCCGGCACACGTTCCACCACCTCCATTCCTGAAGGCCTGGCCAGTAATATGAGTATGGTGGAAACTAAGAATGAAATGGAGGAACAGAGAGCCCAAGTACAGGAAATGAAAACAAACCTAGAGTGCATGAGTAAGAGGCAGATGAGTGATTAGGGAACCCCCTGTCGAAAATACTGTAGTCACTGCCTAGCAAAGGCCCACACTCTACAAGAGTGGTGGCAGAACCCCCCACCCAGTCACTGTTTTGACTGTCGAAGACCCGGATGTCGTTGGGGAAACCGCGGGTGCCCTGGACGTAAGCAGGAAGCCTCAACCCAGGCTAATTCCAACACAAACATCTCCCGGGACCCTAGTCCGAGAATATGACTAGCCGGTGGTCATACCTCTCCCACCATTAGTATCATTGCCAATGGAAAGGTGGTAGTGGCACTAATTGATACAGGCAGCAGTTACAAGCTAATAAAGGAATCGACTGCCAAGCGAATAGAAGGAGAAATAAATTCACGGCGAAACCCTCCTCGACTACAAGGAGTCACAGGTGCACCTTTGAGAATTTTAGGAATGCTGTGGACTGACATTGGGGTCAGTGATGTAAAAACAATTTATGGTTCCCGGTAGTACCTAACTCGTACATCAGTGCTGACCTACTCCATGGGTGTGATGTGCTGAGTCAAGCCCTCCTTATTTGGAACGGTGAAAGGAGTGTCATGGAATGGGGAGGCGCCTCTCGCCAGAAGAACAAAGTTGAAAGAGTAAAGGTGAACCCTGTAGTGGTCACGAATCCATCGCAACTTTTCACTCAAATCAATCTCCTTATGGTGGAAAAGCTTTGTCCCTAACAGTCCAACTTTGTGTCCGTCCATGTAAGAGAAGACCCAGGTACTAACTTGATTGTTCACCCGCAAGCCAAATTCAGTCATAACAGTCACCCCTATCTAGTCCAAGTAAGTTCAGAAAACACAATCTACCTACCGCTCACTAATGCCACTAAGCAGGAAAAGTCATATAAGAAGGGCATGATTGTTGGGTCTTACTAGAAAATTGACAACCCTCCCTGCAAAATTAACACCACCACCCAAATCCATAAAGAACTGCTGCTGCAAAATGACCAAGCACGAGAGAGTGGGACACGTGAACAGAGGTTAAAAGAACTCATCAAGAGGTAAAAGTGGCAACATCTCACCAAGGCTCAGTGTAAAGATGTCACAGTTAATCCTCAGTCATGATTCCCTTTTTGTCCTTGATGAGAAGGAGTTAGGGACTATCAGTGGCCATCCCACACATATTAAGGTGGCTGATCCCCAGACCAGTCGTGGACCAATATACTGTTACCCTGAACAGGCCATGCAGATTATTTCGGACATGCTCCAAGACATGGAAGATCGGGAGATCATAGAACGATTCACAGCAGCCTGGTTATCACCTATAGTACTATTAAATAAACCCAGTGGGAGTAAACGGATGTGCTTAGACTACTGACATGTCAACAAACATCTCGCCACTGACATTTATCCTCTTCCTCGGTTGGAAGAATTAGTGGAACAAGCAGCCGGTCATCAATACTATGTCACCCTTGACATGCAAGAAGCTTACATCCAAATCATGCTAGATGAAGAGAGCCACGACCTTACTACTTTCAGTGATGGAGTTACTTTGTATAGATTCGGACGGCTCCCATTTGGACTTAACTGCTCCCCTGCAATCTTTTCCAGGCAGATGGCTTCAGTTCTTACACCACTCCTACAGAAAGGATGGGTCAGAAATTACTTGGATGACTTGATTCTTTGGGCTCATGACTTTCCTGCTTTACTAGATTGCCTGAGGCAACTTTTCCAATTACTCACTGAGAATGGCATAAAACTGAACCTTAGTAAGTGCATGTTTGGTCTTGGAGAGGTTACCTTTCTGGGTCACAAAATCTCAGTGGACGGAAGTAAACCTGACCCGAAGAACGCAGAGGTGATTGCGAAGATGAAAGCACCCACTACAGTGAAAGAAGTACGTCGTTTCCTAGGCAGGTGTGATTTCTGTAGAAAGCTTACCCCCTCCTTTGCTAGAATTGCTGTGCCTCTCACCAACCTAACTAAATATCGAATAACATTTATCTGGACGGATGAATGTCAGAAAGCCTTTGAACATCTAAAGTCTTGTCTCATCAATACCCCTGTCTTGGTTTGGTTAAAGCTCAGATAGAACAACCATTCGTTATCACCACCGACGCCAGTAACACCCACGTTGGCGGAGTCCTGAGTCGGATTCAATCAAATGGGACTAACAAACCAGTTGGGTATTTTTCTAAAAAGTTGAACCCGTGAGACTTGATATTCAGTGACAGATAAAGAGACCCTAGCTGTAGTTCTTGCGTGTCGTTATTTCCATCATTGTCTGTGGGATGCCTGTTTCACTGTAATAACTTACCACCAATCTCTCACTAGTAAACGGAATGAACTGGTGGATATTAGAAATGCAAGAGCATAATTATAACATCCAGTACCTCAAAGGTAAGAACAGCTTTGTAGCAGACCAGCTGTCATGCCCAGTTTGAGTGGTAGTCCGTCCACCTGAAGCCACCTGGCTCGGATTAGATCAAGAACAAATGAAGGCCCTCCAAAGAGATGAACCCATGTGGGAAGAACTAGCGCAATATCTTCAGGGTGAAGCAGTTTCGACCAGACGACTGCCCAAAGCTATTTTAGATCAGTTTGCTCTCGTAGATGAAGTTCTATATTTTGTGTGAGAGAAGGCAGATGGAAGCTTGCATTACACTCTCATAGTCCCTCGTGAGTTAGTTAAACAAGTGCTCCAACACGCACATGAATTGTCAGGTCATCTCGGGCAAAAGAAAACTGTCAAGAAGGCAGAGGAGCTATACTATTGGCAGAAACTCAAGGTTGATGTATGTGAATATGTTAAAAAGTGCATTACTTGTCAAAGATTCAAAGGGAACACTGGACTGCAGCAACAGTGGAAAGAACTGCCTCCAGTGAATAAGCCATTGGAGAGGATTGGAATAGATCTTACTGATATGGTTTCTGGAATCCAGGGTTACCGATATGTCCTTACAGTAATAGACCATTACAGTCGCTTTGTTAGGTTCTTCCCCCTAAAGACCAAACACTCTATACACATAACAGACAAACTTTGGCAATACGTGGGAGATTACGGATCACCTCACAGTATTGTCCTGGATAATGGAGGCGAATTCACCAGTAGAGACTTCCAGAAATTCTGCCAGCAACATCAAATCACCCTATACTACACGACCCCTTACAATCCTCAAGGCAACAGTATCACAGAGAGGATGCACTGTACCCTCAAGTTAGTCCTCTCTGTCTTATGTCAAGGACACCCCCTTCATTGGCCCCAACTGCTCCAACCATGTCCGATTGTCATGAATCAGGCTATTCACACTCCAACGGGATGGCAGCCATACTTCGCATTCTTCTCCCGCCATCGTCCCAGACTGGTGAATGCACAACTTCCTTTGATCGATGGCGAAGAAGACAAGTTGGCCACTGTGCACACTCATCAGGGAAACCCACCAGAAGATGGCATGCCGGGGTTGAGACATAGCAAATAGGAGAAGGATGAATCAGACTGTCGGTGTGAGGAGCTTGGTGTGGGTCAAAAAGGAACAAGTTGTGCCAGGTACATGTCAGAAGTTAAATGTGAAGTGGGATGGTCCCTATCGTGTAGTGGAAGTGTTGTTGGAGAGCAGTGTATGTATAGTGGAGAATGTCATTACTGGAAAACGAATACAGAGAGCTGCCGGGTAAGTGAAACCTTATCATGGTAGTGAAGAGTGGCTGTTGGAACCCCTAGAAAATGTCTTTACGCCTGACCCGGTAGATGAACAATTACCGCCCTGTGAAAAATGGCCTCCTCGCCGACTCATTGAGGAATGTTGATAAATCTCTGAGGGTTAAAGAGTGTAACGGTTTATGGAATAGATAAGGAAGTGTGTGCAGGTTGGACTGGCTGACAATTGACTGTGAAGAGCTATAGTTTTAGGGAGAGAGAAAGATGTTGAGATGGGCTAAGCCCAGTTCAGTGGGGATATTACGAGAACTTTACTTCGAGAGGCTGAGCATGCCTACCCCTCACATTACAGTTGATGCGGCCTAGAGTGTGGTCGCTACTTTAGGACCTGTCAAGCGCTCGTCAGTCACTAGATGGAAGACTGGAAACGGAAGTATCGAATGGAAGAAGGGTGAATGAGACTGAGTGACAGCGAGTGTGCATGGGAAGCGCCCTGGGACGATCTTGGCAACGGGAGTACTAGTCCACCCAGCTGGGTGACTATGCCGTTACTCAGGCAGGAGGTTAAGTGGGGTGTCTCTTCTCCACTGAATATATATTTTTTGTGTAATAAATTCATTAGTGACGTGTAGCGACCCCCTGGGGTACGCGGTGTATTATGTGGACCGACAGGTGCCACTTATCATGGGGAGAGTGTCAGTGTAAGGTGTGTTTAAAAGGGGACTCACAGTCAAGTCGGTAAGTCTGGCCCGTCCGCACATGTATCCTTGGAACGTGTATTAGTGATTGTGTTGAAAAGACTCCGATGGTGAAAATTTGTTTCCTGGAGGAAGGACCCACGTAGTGCCAGTAAGTATGGTTAAGATGTAATATAAGTATAACTTAGATGTAAGATAGTTGTAATTTGGTAATTAAGAACAATTTAGTATAAGTGTGAATGATTATAATCTAGTATAAGTGTACTATAAGTATAATATATGAGTGATTTTTGCATCGTAGAGATAAGTTAGAAGTGAACATCTTTGTATTATGTTATTCGCATTAAGTATTGCATCAGCTGACCACACTCCCTCCTCCCCTCCATAAAACAAGCAGGTAGTGGAGTTTGGTGAACATTTAAATTGGCTTCGTCTTCATAGCCTCTTAATTGAGTAAATTCAAAGATATCTTTCGATCTCAACCCATTTTAGTGTTAGAAATGCTAATTGACAAAGTGCCAGAAGGGGGACAAACAGTCCATAATATTCTATATATAGTTAACTCGAAATATTGATCGTTGTACATTCCCACGCTGAGCTAACTGACAAATAGCATCCGAACATCATTACGAAGACTTGATATTAAGTGATGTGATCATTATCGATACTACTCAAGTTTTCCCCATCGTTGTGTAAGCTTTGTGAGATACGATAAGCTCTAAAGAAGTCAATTCCCAAATGAGTGATGCTTGACATACTTGTTAACGTGAAAGCTATAACTGGAAGTTAACATCCTCGAATGCAATCGGACTGGGTATCCGAGGTTATATAAGGCATGGGTGAGTCATGGCTGCGTGACTCAACCACTCCTTTTCGCAGTGGTGAGCAGCGCAAACGAAGAAGGACCTTGCGCAAGTGGAATGCGCAATCCACAGTTCACTACCTTGCACAATCGCAAGTGGGCAATCTGACAAATATTGAGCTTGCACAATGTTGCAAAGTGCAAGCGCAGATCATTTGCATATATTTGTGGGAAGTACTGTAAAGTATTGATATTCAAATAAAATAGCATACTTACTTTTATTTATTATTACAGTTTTATTTTCTATTAATTTTAATTTGTACAAGTGCGCAATCTAATATTTAGCTTGTGCAATGTCGCCAAGTTCTAGCACAGACCATTTGGATATATTTGTGGGAATTACTGTAAAATATTGAGCAATTAAATAATTTACTTATATTTAGTATTATTCCATCCATCTATCTATCTATTACCAGACGCGTTAATCCCGTAAGGGATGGCCATTGGCCACAAACAAGCAACAAATCGCCTCCATGTCACTCTGTCCCCCGCTATTTCACTGCCCTCCTCCAAGCTCACACCCCTCCTCTCTCATATACTTCTCCACTCCATCCCTCCATCTCATCCTTGGCTTCCCCCTCCCTCTCCCCACCTCCACCTCATTCACATACACTCTCCTTGTTAGTCTCTCACTCTCCATCCACTCCATATGACCAAACCACCTCAGTGTGTTTTTCCTAACGCTTCCTATCATATCCATATCCGCACCACAATGATCCTTCACTTCCTCATTTGTCAGTCTGTCACTCCATGTAACTGCACATGCTCCTCTCAAATAACTTTTATTTTCACAGCTCTCACTCTTGACTTGTGTCTTTACAACAAGGTCAAAGCTTCACTTCCATACATTAGAGTTGGTATCACAATACTGTCATGTAGTAGGCCTAACTTTTTCACTTGCGGAGTGGAGGGACAGGGAAACAAAGGCTGTGATATTGCCAGTTTTATTTTTATCAGCATCTTCGCAAGATGTTTTATTTAATGATTCAATATAGATATACAACAGCATATGTAATTCCTTAGAAAGATCATTAAAACATATTTAAATCAAATATCCTCAGCCTAATTAAGTATTAGGCTGTGGATATTTGATTTAAATAATGTTTTAGTGATTCTTGTAAGGAATTGCATATGCTACACTTAATAAATAATGTATTTTTAATTTATTTGTTACTAATAATAATAATTAAAAAAAAATATTAGAATACATTATCTCTGTTGAAGCATTTTAAGAAATGCTATTACCCTCCATCCCTCCTGCCTCCCCCCAGTCCTCGTGACCCACCCGAGCCTCCCCCATCCCTTTTCCAGACATATGGGAAGTTCCCAAGACCACGTGTCCCTTAGATTGTGCAGTGCGCAATCCACAGGACAGGTGCGCAAGGCAGGTGCACAAGCGCAAATATAGTTGTGCAAGCACAACAAAATTTGCGCTTGTGCACCTGCCTTTTCATGTGCGAAAGTGCAATATTGAGCATGGTCTCGTGAGGTGCGCATTGCACAAACAATATTCAACGGAGCAAAACGGTGCGCAATTGTGCTTTGCGCAAGTGTTTGCTCACCTGCCCAGCACTGGCATTTCATCTGATCCACAGGATAGTGTTAAAGCCTCCTAATTCCCCCTTCCATTGTTTCCACACTGAAAGTTAAAGAGAATAAAGTGATTGATAGTGTGTTCAATAGCAAAGTTCTTGCGTGATTCAACCACTGCTTTTCGTCTGATCCACAGGTTTTAACATCAAATCAAGTCGTAATCTGCCAAATGTGTCACCACACTTACATACCATACAGTTCCCCCCCCCATTCATTGTGTTAGGCAAAAATCTAAATAATTGTACCTTAATCTAAGTCGGGGAGTTTTCTGTATTATAAGCCACGAGGGAAATAATGTAATCGAAGTGTATTTCATTAGTCAAAAATGGTAATCTCTCGGAAAATGTGAAGTTTTAAGTTAGATCATTTTGAGTCTTACCATTAATTGAGCAGAGTGTTATGGTTAAGTCTCACCATTGAAGGGAAAGTGTTATTGTTGGAGAAGGGTACAGGATGTATTACTGAGTAAGTGGTCTTTAAAATGTTTTAGTATCGTCCCTCCTCGAGTCCCTCAGTGACCAAGGAGAACAATTCCAATCATAACTTGTATGGTCTTTCTGTTTCAAGTGTTATTAGAACAATGTTAACTAGGGAAGTGAGTCTATGGATTTAAGCATTCTCCTAATTCTGGGTATGATTAAAATCCAGTGCTGGGCAGGTGCGCAAACACTTGTGGAAAGCGCAATTACGCACCGTTGTGCTCCGGTGAATATCGTGTGTGGATTGTGCACCACATGAGACCATGTGCAATATTGCGCTTGCACACCTGCCTTGCACACCTGTCGTGTGGATTGTGCATTGCGCAATCCAAGGGACACGTGATCTTGGGAGCTTCCCGTATATCTGGACAAGGGATGGGGGGGGGGGGCTCGGGCGGGTTGCGAGGGTTCTGCTGAGAGGAGACGGGAAGGACGGAGGGTAGTAGCATTTCTTAAAATGCTTCGACAGAGATAATGTATTTTAATATTTTTTAAATTATTATTATTAGTAAATAATAATTAATTAAAAATACATTATTTATTAAGAATAGCATATGCAATTCCTTACAAAAATCATTAAAACATATTATATCAAATATCCACAGCCTAATGAATTATTAGGCTGTGGATGATTTAAATAAAATGTTTAAATGATTTTTGTAAGGAATTACACATGCAGATAAAAGTAAAACTGGCAACATCACAGCCTTTGTTTCCCTGCCCCTCCACTTCACAACCCGCTCACTCCTCTGTTTGAATTTCCACGAGTGAAAAAGTTACTACGTGACAGTATTGTGATACCAACTCTGACGTATGGGAATGAAGCTTTGACCTTTTTGGGGGGACAGAAGTCAAGAATGAGAGCAGTGGAAATGAGTTATTTGAGAGGAGCCTGTGGAGTTACATGGAGAGACAGACTGACAAATGAGGAAATGAAGGAGTTTTGTGGTGTGGATGTGGATGTGATGGGAAGAGTTAGGAGAAACACACCGGGGTGGTTTGGTCATATGGAGAGGATGGAGAGTGAGAGACTAACAAGGAGAGTGTATGTGAGTGAAGTGGAGGGGGGGAGAGGGAGGGGGAGGCCAAGGATAAGATGGAGGGATAGAGTGGGGAAGTATATGAGAGAGGGGGGTGTGAGCTGGAAGCAGGGGAGTGAGATGGTGGGGGACAGGGCAACGTGGAGGTGATTCGTTGCTTGTTTGTGGCCAGTGGCCACCCATTACGGAATTAAAGTATCTGGCAATAGATAGAATAATAATAAATAAAAGTAAGTATGCTAATTTATCTATATATCTCAATATTTTACAATAATTCCCACAAATGTATGCAAATGGTTTGCGCTAGCACATAGTGACATATTGGGTTGTGCACTTGTGCAAATTACAAATAATAGAAAATAATAAATAAAAGTAAATGAGTATGCTATTTTATATAAATATCTCAGTATTTTACAGAAATTCCCACAAATATATCCAAATGGTTTGCACCTGCGCTTTGCGACATTGCGCAAGCTAAATATTTGTCAGATTGCAAACTTGCACTTCCCCAAGGTAGTGAACTGTGGATTGCGCATTGCACTTGCACAAGGCCCTTCTTTGTTTGCGCTGCCCACCACTGTTAAAATCAATGTAATACTCTTTAGATTCGGGTCTCCAATTACCCTTCTTTGATAGCTATGTACGGGGCAGCCCGCAAGGCGCACAAAAGGGGAATAACAACTCAACAACCTAAGCCTACCTAAATTCACGCTAACCCATTCAGTATGAAATCTGATCCTACAGTTGGGACATAAGTCGGGTAATTCATTGGTATCTATTTCGGAGTTAGGGGATTAAAATACCCTAGTTGGTTTTTGAGTTTACACTAAAAATAGGCTCGGTAATTTAATGGCAGTGACGTTGGTAAGTTAAAAGTGTTATGCTCAAGGTCAATACAGTGACGACTAGCCATAAAGAATATCAAGCTACCACACCTCCCATCCTCCATAAATTCTAATACAACCTTGAATTGAACAACGACAACTAGAACCGGCATAGAAACCTAACCAGTCACTAAATGCCCATTACCAACTGACACCATTATAATCTCAACTTTAAATTCAGTGTGCATCCTGGTGATTTACACTCCAACGCTAAGCGGTGATGTAAGAAATAATTGCAAGAGGAGAGATTGTAGTGACATCAAAATTTTGTGGGATCGGAATCATCGTAATATTACTCTGGTGTCATAACAATGAGTCATAATTAAAATTCTATAACAATACACTGGAGTTAGTTGTGAGATATTCACTAAAGAGACTAGCATAATACACAGGTGATGTATACATAAAAATTCATACCATTACAATCGCACTTGACATCTCAAAGGCTTTTCATCGAGTCTGGCATAATTTCTTTAATTTCCAAACTACCCTCTTACGGTTTCTATCCTTCTACCTGTGCCTTCATCTGTAGCTTCCTTTCTGGTCGTTCTATAGACGCTGTTGTAGGCGGCCATCATTCTTCTCCTAGATCTATCAACCGTGCTGTTCCTCAGGGCTCTGGCCTGTCGCCGACTCTCTTCCTTTTATTCATCATTGACCTTGTAAGCTGTACATCTAACCCTATCCACTCGTACACTGATGATTCCACCCTTCACCTTTCCATTCGGTTCCGACAACGTCCATCTCAGCAGTTACTTCAACAAACAAGGGATGAGGTTATGGCACACCTAATGTCTGACATGGTTCGTATCTCTGACTGGGGTAAATATAATCTTGTTGCTTTTAATGCATCAAAAACTCACCCATCAACCCGACATAATCTTCCACAGGAGTACCCACTAATGATCAGTAATATCCAGCTCAACCCTGCATCATCCTTGAACATGCTTGGGGTTTCATTCACTCGGGACTAATCTTGGAAAAATGATATTGCATCTCTTGTAAAATCTGCTTCCAAGAGATTAGGTGTGCTAAGCCGACTCCGTACCTGCTTTACCCCTGCACAGTTGTTGACTTTATACACGGGTTTTATTCGCCCCTGTGTAGACTACATCTCTCGTGTGTGGGGAGGCTCCCCACATACAGCTCTTCTCAATATGGCAGAGTCAAAGGCTTTTCGTCTCACCAACTCTCCTTCTCTTACTGGCTTCCTTCAACCTCTGTCTCTTTGCTGCACTGTTGCATCTTTATCTCTTTTTTATCGCTAGTTCAGTGGTCAGTGCTCCTCTGAACTGTCTGCTTGCATCCCTCTACCTCTACGACGGGCGCGTAGCACCCTTCTGGCAACAAACTCTCATCTCTTTTCTGTCCTACTAACTAATGCAAGAATTAACCGTTATTCCCAGTCCTTCATTTATGCAACAGGTCAGCCCTGGAACTGTCTCCCTTTGTCTGTATTTCCTACTTCCTATGATCTCCAGTCTTTCGAACGCAGTGTCCAGGCATCTCGGAATGAATGGATCTTGAAATTGGCTCTCTTTTGTATTGTTTTTTTTTTTTTTTTTAAGGAACGGTTTGCGGGCCCCTGGCCTTTGGTTCCTTCTTTCTTACAAAAAAGAAAGAAAACACATTCAAAAATCACCCTTGGGTATATCAGAGAGGCTGACGTCCTGGCACATACCCCTCCCTAAAGGCCAGTATGCAACACTCTTCAGTGCCTACGCCCCAACGCTTGTCCCTGGGGACACCATCAAAGATTCCCTTTATGACTCTTTGGATGCTACCAGAGTAGGAAAAGGTAATCACCTCCAGCCAGGTATTACAAGCCACCTCGGTGTTTGGAACATGGACGACAATGGCCTTATACTGCTCTCCTTATGCTCAGAACACAATCTGGTCATCACCAACACCATTTCCCAACTGATGAATAAGCACAAGACCACATGGATACACCCACGATCTAGACATTGGCACATAATTAACTATTTCATTGCAAGGCAGTAAGACCATAGAGGATTTCTTATTCTCGAGGTATGAGAGGTGTTGAGTGCTCAAGAAACCATAACTTTATATTCACCAATATGCAACTCGTTAAATGCACTGTAGACTATCCTCCAAGTAGCTCAATTTTCCTGTTTTAAAAGACGTGGAAACTTGTAACACGTTCTATAGCACTATTATAGACAAGCCTTCTCAATGCCCACCTCTTGACCCAAACAACAATGCAACAGACCAGAGTGGCTGAACATTAAGACACTGCTCCATAGCACTGCAGAAGAAACCCGAGGCTACTCTACTCGCCGTCATAATGACTGATTTGATGAAAATGATGAGGGCATACATAACTTCTCTCAGTGAATAATGGAGCAAATAACAGGCAGTTGGCTCATCCTAGCTCCTTAATCCTAAAAACTGTATTCCAGAAACTCATCAGTAAAACCCAGAGAAAACTGCGTGACATGAAGAACAAACGGTGGACTGAGGAAACAAAAGAACTGCAGATCTATCTATCTATCTATCTATTGCCAGACGCCTCAATCCCGTTTGGGGTGGCCACAAACAAAACGCCTCCAAGTCGCCCTGTCCCTCGCCATTTCACTGCCCTGCTCCCAACTCACACACCCCTCTCTCATATACCTCTCCATTTCATCCTCGGCCTCCCCCTCCCTCTTCCCCCCTCCACCTCACTCATATACACTCTCTTCGTCAGTCTTTCACCCTCCATCCTCTCCACATGGCCAAACCACCTCAGTGTGTTCCTCATAACGCTTCCTTTCACATCCACATCCACACCACAACGCTCCTTTATATCCTCATTCGTCAGCCTGTCTCTCCACGTGACTCCACAGGCTCCTCTTAAATAACTCATTTCCACTGCTCTCACTCTTGACTTGTGTCCTTCCAACAATGTCCAAGCTTCACTTCCGTACGTTAGAGTTGGCATCACAATACTATCATGTAGTAACTTTTTCACTTCCATGCTCACTTCCCTGTTTCTTATCACTGCTTTCAAAGAACCAGCAACCTTTCTTCCCTGCTGTACCCTTTCAAGCACTTCATCCTCCAAACCTCCATCCTTACTCATCACACTACCCAAGTACTTAAACGTACTCACATTTTCCAATTCCTCATCATCCAATCTCGCTGTACATTCACTAACTTCACCTCCTCAAAGACCATCACTTTACTCTTCCCTACATTCACCTTTAGATTCCGTTTCTTACACACTTTCTCAAACTCATCCACCAAGCCTTGCAGCTCCCCTTCGTCTTCACTCAACAACACAGTATCATCTGCAAACAACAGTATAGGGAGTTTCCAAACACTATCCTCTCTCACCAGGGCCACTCCAACATCCACCACCCTACCTTGTACCTCTTTTATTACCCCATCCATGTACAGATTTAACCATGGAGACATGACACATCCCCGTTTCAAACGAACTTTCAAAGAGAAAAATTCACTTAGTTCACCATCCACACGCACTGCAGCCTTCGCACCATTGTACATACGCTTCACAGCATTCAGCAACTTCCCATCTACTCCATATATTCTTAACACTTTCCACAATCCTTGTCTATCCACCCTGTCATATGCTTTCTCCAAATCCATGAAAGCCGCATACATCTTCTTTCCCTTCTCTAGAAACTTTTCCACTAAGGATCTAAGAATGAATATCTGATCTACACAACCTCTTCCCTTCCTAAAGCCTCCCTGTTCTTCTCCAACTAATTTCCTTGTTCTTTCTCTAACTCTGTCTATAAGTATCCTACCATACACTTTTCCTATTATACTAAGAAGACAAATGCCCCTATGATTACCACACACTTCTTTTTCCCCTTTTCCTTTGTACAAGGGAATAATTATACCTGACTTCCAATCCTCCAGGACTCTACCTTCCTCCCAGGCCAATCTGCACATCTTCCACATCCATTCTACTACTATCTCTCCCCCTTGCTTCAGCATTTCACCACACACTCCATCAATTCCTGGGGCTTTCCCCGATTTAACTTTCTTCATTGCTTCCACAACTTCTATCCTACTGATTTCTTCCTGTCTTCTCACCTCCCTCCTTCTCCCAGCCATTCCCCAGCCACTTATACTAGCATTACTTCCATCCTCTACGTTCAACAATTCCTTAAAGTGTTCTCTCCATCTGTTCACTTTTTCTCCCTTCTCCACTAGTAATCTACCATTTTTATCTGCAAATATCATTTTAACTGCAAATACTGGCCGATATTATTGACCAACATGGGTTCTACAAATCCATAAAAAACATCCATGGGCTAGCCAAACACATCATAGCCTCTATTTAAGCAGCCGAAGGAGATTTCCATAAAGACATGAAATCAATCCTAGAAAGATGAGAACAGCATTTTAATACCTTATTAAATAGAAGAATCCCGGTGGAGAACAATATCCTTGACAACATCCCTAATGCTTCTCAAGCAGCATACCTGATGTCTCACCTACACATGCAGAAACTGTTCATGCCATCCAGTCTGTTAAAGATAACAAAAACCCTGGCCCGGATGGCATACCATCTGATCCGATCAAAAAGTTCGGCAAGTTACTCCAGCAGCGTCTCTATGATCTCCATTATATATATATATATATATATATATATATATATATATATATATATATATATATATATATATATATATATATATATATATATATATATATATATATATATATATATATATATATATATATATATGTATATATATAATATATATATATATATATATATATATATATATATATATATATATATATATATATATATATATATATATATATATATATATATATATATATAATTTTAATGTGTCTGACTCTGGAAAAGGGCCTATCCCTGTCACGGGGTTTTGTAAGAATATACAATATGTAAGAATAATATTCAATAATGTTACTTGAGAACAGGGACAAAGAACTGACTTGTGAAAATCAAGCATTGATTACTTTATGCCAGCTTACTTCGCTGATTCTCTAAGGACCAGAATTTATAACCTTTCTCAACAGTACACAGCAGAGACTAATTACTCACACGTGCTGTTTATTGGTACTGTTAGCCTCTGGAGAAAGTGACTCCACCCCTGACAATGCTATGAATGATAAACAGGTTCTTGCTGGTGCATTAACTCCAAATTGCACAATGGATTTAAGTTAATACAAAGGACTGGCCCAAGTACCAGTTATGAATAATGCAAAGCATTTATGCAAACTAGGAGCTATAACTAAAATAAGCTTAATATGGAGAAATAAAACACGAGTTTACATTACATTAAGCTCAAGGAAAGAAACTGTAAATTTATTGATTACAATGAAATAAATTTACGTTACATGTTTCAAAATGAATTCAAAATAAGGAGAACACACTCACTCGCTCACTCAAAAGCTAAACTCTTAAGCCTAGGAAAAACGAAAGGAAAATACTGGTCAGAAAAGTGGGCTAAGCAGGATGAACTGGGCGTCGTTGCTGAGGAAGAATGCTGCCACACACGCTGAACCTCTCGCTGGATCACACTGAGTGGAGACTTCAGGAACCCGCTGAAGAATGATCTGGTCTCACGGCGCTTCAATCCTAACTGAATTCAAACAAGCGAGGTGAGGGCTGAGGCGCTCGCATGCCTAGTAACTGCCAACGAAAAAATTGTGAGCGATACATGCCCACAACAAATCACTCAGCGCAAGTGCTAATGTCGCGCATAAGGACGATCACTTATGACACAGTGAAAAAAGTTCTGAAAACACTCCCGATCGGGTGAATATGTGGCAGTTGACTGAGTGATACTTATGTGAAACCACTAGAATTCGCGGTTTCCCACCAAAGTTCAATGTCACGAGTTTATTTAGATAGAAAACGCGCCAACTCGTGACATTACGCCCCATCAAAATTAATTTTTTTTTCTTTGAGAAAAAAAAATCAATTTACATACATATAAATCCTAACTCAGTCACACAAGATTCACACTGTGGTGTGTTTGTGCTATCTTGCTACAGGAGAAAGTCACAGTCGCCAGTGAGCGAAAAAACTTCGTATTTACGTTAATAGAAGCAAACTTGAGGAAAAAACTCCGTCACAACGGTGAAAAATCCTGTACTCAGGTCAAACTGAGCGAGAAGTTTGTTACATTTACATTAACAACTAATTGTTATGTAGCGTGATGTATGTAATACATGGTGTAGGTGTGACAGTTGAGGTGTAACTGTACCTACATGTAAAATTACATAGTGCAAATCAATAGTAAATAATGACGATGAGGCAGAAGAAAAGAGGCGGCAGCATGCGTCAGGGACGATCAGCTGAACTGCACGACAGTGCTGCACCCGCCAGCTGCATCTGCAAAAGCGATCAAGGTGGAGCATCAAAAGTCATTTCTCTCTCTCTGCCTAGCAATAAGTACTTATGTTTTTTATTAAGCAGGAAACGTAGTCTTAGGATTTACAAATCTCTCAGGACCCTTGTAGTTTAATGGTTAAGCTAACTTATTAACCAGGAAACGTGCCAGTTCTTGAATTGCTCAGATCTCTGAGAATGGGCAGTTTACTGGTTAACCTAACTCTACACTTATGATTAATGACAGAAAGCTGAGAATCGCTACGCAATCTCGGGCAGGTCACGTTTTAACACCCACCGTGGGTGTGAACACTCATGTGGATAATGTGCATTCTCCAGGAATCCTCAGAGAGGCCCACAGCTCGAGACGTTCCACGAGGTAATTCATACACAGCCTCGGACTGTCTCTGCAGGGTTCTCGAACTTCCCCCTTAACTTATGATATACTACATGTATATATAGGTCCTGGACGTAATGTGTCCTGTGGGACCAATGGGCGAGACATCAGCAATTACTGGTACACTTTTAACTGGGAACCAGGCTGGTCCTTGGATTACTCATATCTCTGAGGACACCTGTCTTACGGAACCCAGCATACAACAGTTGCCCGTTTTAGTCAGCAGTTAGCAGGCGAGACATCAGGTCTGCACCTACGTTATTACTTCCCTTGATGTATCTCACAACAAGGTTAAACTGCTGTAATTACAGTGTCCAGTGTGTCAAACTTGCATTAGCCGTCTTAGTCGTGCTGAGACTAGTGAGTGGCATATGATCAGTTTCTAGAGTGAATGGTGCTCCATATAAATAATAGTAATATTCTTAACACCATCAACCACGGCCAAGAGTTCCTTCTCAACAGTACTGTAATTCCTCTCAGTGGGTTTTAGCTACGGCTGTGGTATGCCACTGGGAAGATTCCACCTTCCGATTCCTGCATCAATACGGCACCTACTACATCTTGTGAAGCATCAGTGCGCAGTATGAAAGGTTTGTTGGAATCAGGCAACTGCAAGATAGGCTCCTTGCACAACATGTTCTTAAGGGCGGCAAAAGATCTCTCTTGCACTTCTCCCCATTCAATGGTGTTTGGAGAATATTTCTATAGCACCTCGTACAACGGTTGGGCAATGAGAGCAAAGTTGGGGATAAAACTCCTATAATGCCCCACTAGGCCAAGGAATGCCCTAAGCTGTTTCTTGGTCACGGGTCTCGGGGCTTCTCTAACCTTCCTGATCTTGTCACCCTGACACCTGCAGCGATTGTTACCAACAATATGTCCGAGGAACTCCACCTCACTGTGAGCAATTTTATACTTGCTAGGCTTCACAGTCATGTTGAAACTCTGGAGTCTACTGAAGACAATTTCCAAGAGTCTGAGGTACTCCTCCAACGTGGCAGAATGAACGAGTACATCATCAACGAACATCTCTACTCCTACAATACCATCGAGCACTTGTCTCATGGCACAATTGAATACTGTTGGGGAATTGGTAAGTCTAAATGGGAAGACTTTATACTGATACAACCCCCTAGGAGTAGCAAAGGCAGTGAACTGACGGCTCTCGGGGTGAAAGGGAATCTGAAAGAATCCTTTTGCCAAATCGAGCTTTGTGAAATATTGTGACCCTGCCAGCTTGGAGAAGATGGCAATGTGGTCACCCATCGGCTCAGCATCCACTTTGGTGATTGCATTTAGCCTCCTATAGTCACCACAAATCTTGACTCCACCATCCTTCTTGCGGTCTACTACCATTGGACTGCAGTAAGGAGATGAGGACTTTTCAATAATACCTGCAATCTTCATGTCAGCAATTTCGTTGTCTACTGCGCCCAGTAGTCGCATGGGAATCGGATATGGCTTAACCTTTACGGGAGTATCGTTGGTCAACTCAATTTTGTGACAATCAACCTTTGCAAGTCTAGGCTGGTCAGAGAAGACATCACCATACCGACAGAGCAGTGACCTTATGGCATTCTGATCACCCAATGCTAAGTCATTGTTAAGTAAAATATCTCCGACAGTCTCTTCTTGACGGGACTGAGCGGTTAAGGGCTCGTCATCATGGTCATCAGCTGGGATCACCGCGGCTGCCCTGGTTTCTTCCAGTGGCTGGTCACTATCATCAGCCACTCGTAGGCCAGTCTCCTCGGGGTTTGACTCATGATAAGCCTTCAACATGTTAATGTGGAACCTTTTGCGAAGATTCCCCATCTGAATTATGTAGCTGAGGTCTGAAATGTGCTCTACTACATCAAATGGACCCTTCCACTGTGCCAACAACTTGTTCTGGGCAGTGGGGAGCAACACCAAGCATTTATCGTCTGGACTAAACTTCCGAAGTTTTGCCTTCTTATCACAATAGGCTTTCTGAACTTCACACGCCTTGATCAATTCTTCCTTAGCTAACTCGCACGTCAACTGGAGGTGGTCAGCTAGATCAAGGACGTAGGTGTAGGTGGTCTTGACTTCAGGGTCGGGTTCTTCATTGTCCCATAACTTGCGAAGGACTTGAAGTGGTCCATGGACCGACCTTCCATACACCAGTTCAAAGGGTGAGAACTTCAAGGAATGCTGTGGGGCTTCTCGATAAGCAGACAGAAGAGGAGCAATGAACTGTGGCCATTCCTTTGGCTGTTCGGCGGCCATGTGCTTTAACATCTTCTTTAGAGTCCCATTGAACCTCTCACACAGCCTGTTACACATGGGATGATAAGGCGTAGTTCGCAGGCCTCGGATGGACAACAACCTGAATGCTTCGTTCATCATTGCAGAGGTGAACTGTGAGCCCTGGTCGCTTAAGACCTCTTTGAGAATACCTACATGACAGAACACTTCAATCAATGCCTCAGCAACAGTGATGGCCTCTGTATTCTTAAGGGCCGATACTTCGCGGGAACAACGAACTACAGTCGAACCTCGCCCTGGAGTGTTTGTGACTCATGGTATAGCCGTCCTCGCTTGCGAAGGAACCTGGCTTGACCTTCCCGTGAGTACTTAATCATTTTACGCTCCAGCTTCTTATGCACTGAGGCAAGTGTCGGGTCAGACTGTTGTTCTTGAACAACATCTTGACTACTAATCAAATCTTGCGGCATTGCGACTGTCAATGGGGTGACACGATTCGGAGCCTTGGCCATGGCTCGTGTTACTGCAACAGCCGAAGTCTGTGTAGCAACGTCTACGGCGCAACTATTTTTGACACCTGGTATGTTGCCGATAATGAGGTCAAACAAGGGTTCTGGCATGACAACAGCAGCTGTCAAGCCAGTGTAGAAAGGAGATGCCACCTGGATACGTGCCTCAGGGAACAATCTCACTGATCCATTAATAAGTCTAACTTGGATCTGCTTACCCCTGTACTCGTCAGGCCAAACTAAACTTTGCTTGACAGAGCAACCTGAGGAACCATTATCTCTCAGGACATTTACAGAAACACCTCCCACAAACCCTGGCTGAACAAGAAAGACAGTGTTACTGGTGGAAGGGTCTGAGGAGGTAGCAGCCAGTCATTGGTGAAAATGCGGAACAAACGATGCAGCCAATGTGGCGCCCTGGGAACTTGATGCCTGAGGGGTCGTGCTTACCATCTGAGGAGCTGGAGCATTGACCACCTGTGGAGGAGGGTTCACCGTTGCTGGGGAACTAGTGAACTGTGAAGTACCTGTACTGCTGGGGTTGGCACACTGTATGCTTGTTGTGGCATGAGGGCTGCATTTGCATCCTGCCTCCGATACACTAAAGTCGATTGTCCTGACTGAGGGTTACGTGGTTTGTCCTTGCCCTGCTGTTGCTTGAAATACCGGTACTGCTGCTGGTTAGGATTCTGCTTGTCGTATCGCTTCCACTCAGGTTTCTGTGTGTTTTGTCCCTGGTCCTTCTTCTGCTGTTTTGGACCTTGGCCATTATTCTGAGAACGGCCTTGTTGCTGGGGTTCAGTCTGAGAGGATTTCCCAAATTTATCAGCTTTCCTGTTCCAGGTATGCTGCTTACGAGTTTGATACCCATATGCAGTGAAGAATGCATCAGCCTTCTCCACCATTTGGCTGGCATCCTTTACCTGGCAGATCTTAAGCTGAGCCATAAGTTCGGCAGGCCACGACTTTTCTAGCTGCGTGCGCAGCATAAGGTCAATTATCCCCTGACGCGTGGAAGGGGTTTCATCTTTCTCCATCCACTCATCAAAGTAAGCAGTAAGCCGGTCAAGAAACTGAACGGCAGTCCCTTTTTCCTGTTAACGCGCCCTCATGAACTGACTCTTGGCGTCATCAACTGTGAGACCGTACGCTTTGATGACTGCAGCCTTCATCATCTCATATGTGAGATTGTCTCCACGAATTCTGTGGAGAATATCGAGGGCAGGGCCCTCAAACAGGCTAAGAAACTGAAGATGCTTAGCTGCATCATCCAGCTGGTACAGTTGAGCTATATCTTCAAAATGAGCTATGTATGGCTCGATTCGCTCGCCTTCCTTGTATGGAGGAAGCTTGATGTGTGGGGTCGCCATAATATGTGCAGGGATAGCGCTCGTGGAGCTTGGGCCAGCTGCTCCAGATGTGTCTGAAGCCAATGAATCTCAGTTGAGCTTCAACACTTCAAGTTCATGTTTTTGGTATGCTTCTCGCTCGGCACATTCGTGTTCTCGTTCTCTCTCACGTTGTTGTAACTCGTGTTGACGTTCTCTCTCGCGTTCCTCGCTCTGTTCTTGCTCTTGTACTAACTCGAGTTGGCGTTTTTTTTGCTCGTATTCACATCCTCTCTCACGTTCCTCACGCTGAATTCGACGCTCTTCCCGAGCATCATTCTCACGTTGCTGCTCGTAATTCAACCGAGAGAGGACGTAATCCTTTACTTCTTTGGGGTCTGTAAGCCCCATATCTTTAGCTTCCTGTACATAGACACTGGTAGACATGATGCTAAGTCAATCTAAGTGAACTAGAGACTAAGCACTGACTGCTAATTAGCAGAGAAAGATGCCAATAATCGAGAATAAAGAATATAGGCACAGGTGAGTGGTGACCAGTTTTATATAGTTAAACAGATAAGGAAAAAATTAAACAAACAACTGACTATGAAAACTATTATGTAAAATTAGTAGAACTGAATCAATAATCACCAGTAAGATAGTGCCTATAGATTTTAATGATAAATACCTAAGTATGAGTGAGTGAGTATTGTCTCGTGAATAACTTTAGAGCTAGGAGTTAATATCCTGGAATGAGGTCGCCAGATGTCACAGGGTTTTTGTAAGAATATGCAATATTTAAGAATAATATTCAATAATGTTACTTGAGAACAGGGACAAAGAACTGACTTGTGAAAATCAAGCAATGATTACTTTATGCCAGCTTACTTCGCCGATTCTCTAAGGACCAGAATTTATCAACTTTCTCAACAGTACACAGCAGAGACTAATTACTCACACGTGCTGTTTATTGGTACTGTTAGCCTCTGGAGAAAGTGACTCCACCCCTGACAATCAATAACTAATGCTATGAATGATAAACAGGTTCTTGCTGGTGCATTAACTCCTAATTGCACAACGGATTTAAGTTAATACAAAGGACTGGCCCAAGTACCAGTTATGAATAATGCAAAGCATTTATGCAAACTAGGAGCTATAACTAAAATAAGCTTAATATGGAGAAATAAAATACGAGTTTATGTTACATTAAGCTCAAGGAAAGGAACTGTAAATTTATTGATAACAATGAAATAAATTTACGTTACATGTTTCAAAATGAATTCAAAATAAGAACACACTCACTCGCTCACTCAAAAGCTAAACTCTTAAGCCTAGGAAAAACGAAAGGAAAATACTGGTCAGAAAAGTGGGCTAAGCAGGATGAACTGGGCGTCGTTGCTGAGGAAGGACGCTGCCACACATGCTGAACCTCTCGCCGGATCACACCGAGTGGAGACTTCAGGAACCCTCTGAAGAACGACCTGGTCTCACGGCGCTTCAGTCCTAACTGAATTCAAACAAGCGAGGCAAGGGCTAAGGCGGGCGCACGCCTAGTAACTGCCAACGAAAAAATTGTGAGTGATACGTGCCCACAACAAATCACTCAGCGCAAGCGCTAATGTCACGCGCAAGGACAATCACTTATGACACATTGAAAAAAGTTCTGAAAACACTCCCGATTGGGTGAATACGTGGCGGTTGACTGAGTGATACTTATGGGAATCCACTAGAATTCGTGGTTTCCCACCAAAGTTCAATGTCACGAGCTTATTTAGATAGAAAAAGTGCCAACTCGTGACAATCCCAAGGCCCAGTAGTCCTCCTACACACCTCCACATGTCACCACTTCGACGCTAACACCCACCGTCTATATTGAATAGATGCTAGGGCTGTCCCATGCAGGACTGGTGTAGTGGTATTAGTGGGGATATTTTTACGACATGTCCGTGGGTCTTCTGGTATATCAATAAAGTCTACTTTTATGACATTCAAATCCTTAAACTGTTTCCTGCCCCAGCCAAGATTCAATCCTGGGTCGATTAGGACTGCAGGCCTCCTCTCTACCGATTCAGCCACAGCCTCCCACGATTGAGTTCCTTCCGAATGGCTTACTTCTGTTTTTATAGCCATCTACAAGAAGAAAGGGGACCACTCAAACTGTGACAGTAGCAGAGGCATCTTCCTGCTTGTGAATGCCAGCAAAGTACTAGCCAAGTTAATGTTATCCAAACTGACAAAACATGAGTACACTTCCTGAAATATGTGGATTTCGGAAAGACCAATGCACATGTGATATGAGCTTCGTTGCCTGACAGATACAAGAAAAATCCCACGAGCAGAACCGTGACTTATATATTGCATTCATTGATCTTGCAAAAGAATATGACACTTTCAATAGAGAACTTTCATGGAATATTCTTTCACAATTTGAATACTAAACAAAGTTCTTACCATACTGAAGAGCCTGCATGACAACATGAATGCTTCTGTGTCCATAGGTGGGAGCAAATCCGAACCCATCAGCGTCAACGTGGGAGTGAAGCAAGGATGTTTCCTGGTTTCTGTCATTTGTAACATCAGTCTAAATGCAGTCACCCGTTTGTCACCAACGGACGAACCTTGATGACGGAATGAGAATCTGGTTCCTTCTAGACCGTAATTTATTTAATCTCAGACATCTTCAAGAACAATCAAAGACTGAATAGCTCATTTCCTAGAGCAGCAATACGTTAATGACTGTATTGTTCTTGCACATACCCCAGAAGCCCTACAACGGAGACTCACCATCTTCTCCAACATATACCATGCAATGAGGCTCCGAATAAATGTCAATAAAACATAAATAACGTCTCAGAGAAATAACACAGCAGAGCTGCTTTCCTTTTAGATAAACGGAGAAAATGTGAAACAAGTGGAGAATTTTACCTACCTTGAAAGTGTGTGTACAGATAAACATAACATTGATGCAGAATCTTTGCACGGACCAACCACGCCTCAGCTTCTTTTGGACGTCTCAGATTCTGAGTCTTTGAAAACACTAACTTGAGAAACGAGACGAAGGTATCAGAATATACATCTGTATGCCTCCACCCTCTTATACGTCCTGAATACTGGACTACCTAGCAGTGTCACATCAAACAGCTTAATTCGCTTCACATCCGATGTATACAGTGCATCCTAGGACTCACGTGGAAGGATAAAGTCCCTCAATCATAAGTTCTCCAGCAGGCAAATTCAACCAACATAGAAATCATGCTAGCCTCCCCCCCCAAAAAAAAAATAAATAAAATAAAGCAGCCAAAATTTGTTGGACGTGTGTTCTGCATGCCTGAACTGCCTTCCCCACCAGATTTTTTATGGCCAACTCCCTGCAGCACGCCGCAAACCAGAGGGACAGAAGAGATATAAAGATTATATATGGACAACTCTGAAGAGGTGCAACATCTACCAAAAGATCTTAAAACCAATCCCTTGGACTGAAAACAATGGCGAGCCCTCTGTACACAGTGTAACTCATAAATAATTTACTTTGCCACACTGCAGTGCAGCCTACCCCCCCCTCCCACGCACACACAACAACATACTTACTGTCCACACGCACCACACTATTACGACACAGACAGTCCTTCCACACAGCTTCAGCAAAAGACCTCTGGGAGCAACTGGCCAGATCACCAGTTTCCTGGTTTTACAATACTTGAGCCTAGTATTACTTGGATGGGTGACCGCCTGGGAACACCAGATGCTGTTGGCATCCCTACGTCAAGTGGGGTTGGTGGAGGATTAGTGCCCCTCCCTGTAAAGCAATTAACTCTAAGCCATTGGCCACCCCATTTGGGATACATGGCGTCTGGCAATGGATGGATGGATGGAGCCTAGTATTTCAACAGCAACAAAACAAACCTGCAAGGAAGAGTTACTTTTTTTTGTTATTTAGCTTATTCTCCACTCTCTAGACGATTATGTTCAGCTCAGGAGAGATTTTTCAAACTGGACGGGTTAGATGTAGCCATTATTAAGTTCTTCGCAAGTAAGGGTATGTCTAAAGCTGAAAAAAATTCGTCTGGAGGTAGCAAGAAAAAAAAAAGTCACAAATTAAAAGGGTTAAATACTAGGCATTCATGGAATAAAATAGTCTGGCTTCAGTCAGTCATAAAACTATCAAGATTTTCATATCAGCAAAATGTTAATCGAGGCATTGTTTAATATGTTGAATCCCTTTGTTCGGCATATCTCTCTTGAGAAGGTTGTTGGCACTCTCACGACCTCCCAGTTTTTATACGATTTGAGCGAGTTTAAGTAAATCCATCCATCCATCATCCAATCCTACATTGCCCCATAAGAAGCGTAGGAGCCCGGGGCAGATTGGCCTGGCTGGAAGGTAGAGTCCCAGAGGATTGGAAGCCAGGTATAATTATTCCCCTGTACAAAGGAAAAGGGGGAAAAAGAAGTGTGTGGTAATCATAGGGGCATTTGCCTTCTTAGTGTAACTGGAAAAGTATATGGTAGGATACGTATTGACAAAGTTAGGGAAGTAACAGAGGAATTAGTTGGAGAAGAACAGGGAGGTTGTGTAGATCGGATATTCATTCTTTGATCTTTAGTGGAAAAGTTTCTAGAGAAGGGAAAGAAGTTGTATGCAGCGTTCATGGATTTGGAGAAAGCATATGACAGGGTGGATAGACAAGGATTGTGGAAAGTATTGTCACGTCGCCTCCCCAAACTGCCACAGGCTCCAACAGCTGTAGTTCAGTACAGGAAGGATGTTGCCCAGTGAGTTGTTCTTCCTATGGTCAGTCTTTACGTGTATGGTACACAAGATCAGCTGAGGCGAAATAAACACTGGCTCCTTAAAGTTCACTGTCTTTATTTTCCAAATTGTTACATTTAATGCTTTCCAACTTCACCTCACTATTTTCACAAACACTGGAGTTATACAAACTTCACTAACTGCAGTTTTTTTTTTTTTTTTTTTTTATGCGAGGAAGAAGGAACCAAAGGCCATGGCCCGCAGTAACAGTTCCCTCCAAGAGAAAAACAAAATAAAATAGAGAGCCAAATTCAAGATCCGATCATTTTGAGATGCCTGGACACACTGCGTTTGAAAGACTGGAGATCATAGGCAGCAGGAAATACAGACAGAGGGAGACAGTTCCAGAGTTGACCTGTTGCATAAATGAAAGACTGGGAGTAACGGTTAACTCTTGCATTAGAGAGTTGGACAGAAAAGGGATGAGAGTTTGCTGCCAGACGGGTGCTACGCGCCCGTCGTAGAGGTGGACGAATGCAAGCAGACAGTTCAGAGGAGCAGTGACCATTAAAGTAGCGATAGAAAAGAGATAAAGATGCAACAGTGCGGCGAAGAGACAGAGGTTGAAGGGAGTCAGTAAGAGGAGGAGAGTTAATGAGACGAAAAGCCTTTGACTCCACCCTATTGAGAAGAGCTGTATGTGGGGAGCCTCCCCACACATGAGAGTTGTACTCCACACAGGGGCGGATAAAACCTCTGTATAGAGTCAACAATTGTGCAGGGGTAAAGAAAGAGCGGAGTCGGCTTAGCACACCCAATCTCTTAGAAGCAGATTTTACAAGAGATGTAATATGATCTTTCCAAGATAAGTCCCGAGTAAATGAAACCCCAAGCATGTTCAAGGATGATGCAGGATTAAGCTGAATATTATTAAACATTAATGGGTATACCTGTGGAAGATTTTGTCGGGTTGATAGGTGTAAGAACTGAGTCTTAGATGCATTAAAGACAACCATATTATTTTTACCCCAGTCAGCGATACGAGCCAAGTCAGACATTAGGTGTGCCATAGCCTCATCCCTTGTTTCTTGAAGTAACTGTTGAGATGGGCGTTGCGGGAACCGAATGGAAAGGTGAAGGGTGGAGTCATCAGCGTATGAGTGGATAGGGTTAGATGTACAGCTTAGAAGATCATTGATGAATAAAAGGAAGAAAGTTGGTGATAGGACAGAGCCCTGAGGAACACCACTGTTGATAGATCTAGGAGAAGAACGATGGCCGTCTACAACAGCGGCTATAGAACGACCAGAAAGGAAGCTAGCGATGAAGGCACAGATAGAAGGATAGAAACCGTAGGAGGGCAGTTTGGAAATTAAAGATTTATGCCAGACTCGATCGAAAGCCTTTGAGATGTCAAGTGCAATGGCAAAGCTTTCGCCAAAGTCCCGAAAGGAGGATGACCAGGAGTCTGAAAGGTAGGTGAGAAGATCACCAGTGGAGCGTCCCTGACGGAACCCATACTGACGATTGGAAAGAAGGTTGTGATAGGAAAGATGCCTTAAAATTTTTCTATTAAGAATTGACTCGAAAACTTTTGAAATACAGGACGTTAAAGCAATTGGACGATAGTTGGAGGGTTGGGAGTGGTCACCCTTCTTTGGGACTGGCTGAATGAGAGCAAACTTCCAGCAAGAAGGAAAGGTACAAGTTGACAGACAAAGGCGAAAGAGTTTGCCTAGGCAGGGTGTAAGCACAGAAGCACAGTTCTTGAGAACAACAGGAGGGACCCCATCAGGCCCATATGCCTTGTTAGTACTGAGGCCAGTGATGGCAGAAAATACATCAACTGAAGAAATTTTAATGTCAGCCATGAGGAAGTCAGAGGGGAGAAGTGATGGAGGAACAGCACCGAATCGTCTAAGGTGGAATTGGAGGAGAAAGTTCTGTGCGAAGAGATCTGCTTTATCAGTTGAAGAAATAGCTACAGAACCATCAGAGTAGAAAAGAGGAGGGAAGGATGATGAGAGGTAAAGTTGTTAGAAAGATTTTGGCAAGGTGCCAGAAGGAGCGGGAAGAATTCGAGTTGGAGAGTTGAGAGCATTTAGTATGGATGAAATTATTTTTAGTAGAGCGAAGAACAGACTTAGCACGATTCCGGGCAGAAACGTAAAGATGATGTGATTCAGGTGTGGGTTGGCTCCGGTACCTTTTGTAGGCCCTCTCCTTGTTGCGGACAGCATTAGAACAAGCGTGATTAAACCAAGGCTTTCTTGCGTTAGTCAAAGGATATGAGAAAGGAATGTATGCTTCCATGCCCGAGAGAATAACCTCCGTAATGCGCGAGGCACACTCAGATGGCTCCCGGCCATGGAAGCAATAATCATTCCAGGGAAAATCAAAGAAGTACTGCCTGAGGGCCTCCCAGTTCGCGGCTCCAAAGTGCCACAGACGACGTTTCCCTGGAGGGTCCACAGGCCGTACCGGAGTGATAGGACAGGTTAAGGTAATAAGGTTGTGATCGGAGGAGCCCAACGGAGAGAAAAATTAACAGAGTAAGCAGAAGGATTAGTTGTGAGGAAGAGGTCAAGTATGTTGGAGCTCTCTCCAAGGCGGTCAGGGATACGGGTAGGGTGCTGTACAAGCTGCTCTAGGTCATTAAGGATAGAAAAGATGTAGGCTTGTTCACCAGGTGGATCCGTGAAAGGAGAGGAGAGCCAAAGGTGGTGGTGAACATTGAAATCTCCAAGAATGGAGATTTCAGAGAAAGGAGAAATGGACAGAATGTGTTCCATCGTAGAAGTAAGATAGTCAAAGATTTTTTGATAGTCAGTAGAATTAGGGGATAAGTAAACAGCACAGATATATTTAGTCAGAGAATGACAGGAAAGCCGAAGCCAGAGTGTGGAGAATTCAGAAGAATCAAGTTCAGGAACACGAGAGCAAGATAAGTCGTTGCGTATGTATACACAACAGCCACCTTTGGCTTTGAAATGAGTATAGAGAAAGTAGGAGGATACAGAAAAGGGTTTGCTGTCGGTTGCCTCAGACAGCTGAGTCTCCGTCAGAAAAAGAAGGTGAGGTTTAGAGGAGGAGAGGTGGTGCTCAACAGAGCGAAAGTTAGATGAAAGGCCGCGAATGTTGCAGAAATGAAGAAGAAGAGAGTCAGACAGTGGTTCCAGGCACCTCGAGTCGTCACCGGGAGAGGGGCAGATGGCGGGGGCATTTATGGTCCCCCCCCCTGGGGACTCCGAGGCTTGATTAATAGACGCCATTTTTATTGATTTTTGAAAAGGAAGTGTAGTGTGTACTGTGCATGTAGTTTGGTGAAGATAGTTAGAGAGATTTGTACTGGAGAGCATGCTGGCCTACTCTCTGTGTAACTGAGACACTGAAAAAGTTCAGCAAAGGGGGATGGTCAGGAACTAGTCCTGAGGGCTGATGAAACGGGAGCTCCAGCACTCCCTGTCATCAGCTTTCCATCCACCTCGGGAGTACTGCCCTGCTCGACTGGTGCTACAGTCTACTCCTTAATGCTTGACAACACTTCACTGTTTTCACAAGTACTGAAAATAATCTTCACTAACTGTAACTACACTTAATGCTTGCCAGCAACACTTCACAAACTTCACTAACAGCACTGCACTACACTCAAACTAAACTGAAAACCGACTGAACTTTACTCAAACTGACCTGAAACCCGACTAAACATGCCCTTTTTTTTTTTTTTTTTTTTTTTAATGGCCATCACCCACTATTTTGGGTATTAGGTCAAACAATCTATTATTATACACAACAAAATTTTAAAAAAGTCCAAAATCATTGAAAACAGTCACTCTAAGACACAAAGGCGAACGAGGCAGGAAGAAGGGCACAGGACGTAAACATGGCAGGAAGAAGGGCACAGGATGTAAACATGGCAGGAAGAAGGGCACAGGATGTAAGTTAAACCTAGCTGATGGCCGAGGTGGAGTCGGACGTAGAAATAGACTGCACCCCCTGGAGGATATGGTTGAGGATTTTCACCTCGTCAGGGTCCTTGATGGTCTGGAGGGATCCCTGGTGCAGCTCGGTGAAGGAAAGCATAGCTCGCCGGAAATCCCCCTTGGAAAAGTCTTTTTCATCTGGAGTCACAGGCGCAGAGTCCTCGTACTCGTGAAGATGGCGATACACGGAGTCCATTTCCGACTCATCAAGGGCGGCAAAGTCTGCCCAGGTGAGGTGATGAACTGGACCAGAAGGCTCCCGATCCACTGGAGCCAAACCCGTAGGTGGAGCAGACTCCACCTCGTCGTGTACCACGGTAGGAGCAGGGGAGACAAGGGCATCAGAAACAGCAGCCTTAGGTGGGGAAGGCAGCACCGCATCCCCAACCTCCATAGGTACCACGGGTAGTGGCGGTGGGGCAGACTGGCGAGAGACTGAACGTCCGGCCAGCTGGAGCCTTGTAGGTGGAGTTGAGGGCTGCAGCTGCAGCACCCTCGGGACCAAGCTGGTGGAGGTCACAGGATGCACTGAAGGACGATGAGGGGCCCTCCTCCAAGGCCTCTTCCGCACCACAGGTGGGGAGGAGAAAGACTCTGGGATGAGTATGGCAGGAAGCCATTTTGCCTGGAAGATGGCGGGCAGGCGCTGAGCAAGAACTGCCATATCACCCCCCGAGAAAGCCTTAGCAACCTCCACGTACATGGTGACTAGGGTGGAAGCAGAAGAGACAGAGGCAGAAGCAGAAGCAGCAGAGGGAGACTGAGGCTGACGACGGCACCGATGACGGGGGAGGGCGTGGTGAGAGCCCCGCATCGCCTGGCCAGCAGGGCCGGTGACGGAGGCAGCCGCAGGACCCTTATCTCCTGCCACCACGACGAACTCCACAACCTCACCAGCCTCAACCGAAGGCACAGGGTGGGAAGGGTTGGGGGCCACTATGGACGAACGATGTATAAAAATGTTGTCCCCCGTGTCCCGGCGAGTCAAGAAGCCAAACCCCTTCCGTACGTGGAACCAATGCACCTGGCCCACAACTTTAGCAGCCATATTTCCGGTTCAGCACAGCAGTGTATGAAGCGAGGGTGTGCGTGTGAGTCCCCAACTCAACATGCCCTAGTCTCTCCTCGTCTTTATATAAGCTTGCATTACTCTTGAAACTTCGAGTACTGTATACTGTCGACGGGCAACAGTTGCCAATTCAGAGACAACCAAAACATGCCAAAGCTGTCTTACATTACATAACACTGTAAATTATTTAGCATACAAACTTAATCACGTAAATAAAACATTATAAAGAAAAAGAGTACAAAATAATAATGCATACCGGTAACTTACGAAAAAACTACGCTTTGAAACAGCAGGCAAACTGGCAACCCTGACTCATACCGATACCGGAACTACCGTACACGAAACGCCGAGAAGCTTTTCGAGTACCTAGCTGGCAAATCTCACTTCTTAACAGTATTAAGAACATATGGAGTAGATGGGAAGTTGCTTAAGGCCGTGAAGACTATGCATGAGAGTGCTAAGGCTGCAGTGTGAATGGATAGTGAACTGAGTGAATTAAGATTTTAAGGCTGGATTGAGAAAAATGGAAGTGCCATTCTTCCACGGTTGTTCAATCTGTATATGGATGGGATTATAAAAGAGATACAAGGTAGGGCAGTGGATTTTGGAGTGGCCCTAGTGAGAGAGGGCAGTGTTTCGAAATTCCCTGTATTGTTGTTTGCAGATGCTACTGTGTTGTTAAGTGAAGACGAAGGGGAGCTGCAAGGCTTGTTGGATGAATTTGGGAGAGTTCGTAAGAAACGGAATCTAAAGGTGAATGTAGGGAAGAGTGAAGTGACGGTCTTCAAGAGAAGTGATGTCAGTGAATGTACAGTGAGGTTGGATGGTGAGGAAATGGAAAATGTGAGTGCGTTTAAGTACTTGGGTAGTGTGATGAGTACGGATGGAAGTTTAGAAGGTGAAGTGCTTGAAAGGGTACAGCAGGGAAGAAAGGTTGATTGTTCCTTGAAAGCAGTGATAAGAAACAGGGAAGTGAGCATGGAAGTGAAAAAGCTACTACATGACAGTATTGTGATACCAACGTAACGTATGGACGTGAAGCTTGGACCTTGCTGCAGGGACAGAAGTCAAGAGTGAGAGCAGTGGAAACTAGTTACTTGAGAGTAACATGTTGAGTCACATGGAGAGACTGACAAAAGAGGAAGTGAAGGAGCGTTGTGGTGTGGATGTGGATGTGATGGGAAGCGTTAGGAGAAACGCATTAATATGGTTTGGTCATGTAGAGAGGATGGAGAGTGAGAGACTTGCGAGGAGAGTGTATGTGAGTGAGGTGGAGGGAGGTGAGAGAGAGGGGGAGGCCAAGGATGAGATGGAGATATGGAGTGGAGAGGTGTGTGAGAGAGGGGTGTGTGTGCTTGGAGTAGGGCAATGAAATGGCGGGGGACAGGGCGATATGGAGGCGATTTGTTTGTGGCCACCCCTTACGGTATTAAGGCGTCTGGCAATATATATATATATATATATATATATATATTTGGAGGAGGCGGTGGCTCAATCAGTAGAGAGGTGGCCTGCAGTCCACCGGACCCAGGTTCCAATCCCCGTTGGGGTATGGAACAGTTTAAGGATTTGAATTTCATATAATCAGACTTTACTGATCTACCAGAAGACCGGCCGACATGTCGTAAAAATACCCCCGCAAATACCAATACACCAGTCCTGTATGAGACAGCCCTAGCATGTGTTCA
The DNA here is from genome assembly GCF_032717465.1 of Coenobita brevimanus. Classification (NCBI taxonomy): domain Eukaryota; kingdom Metazoa; phylum Arthropoda; class Malacostraca; order Decapoda; family Coenobitidae; genus Coenobita; species Coenobita brevimanus. The sequence continues at coordinate 26,808,859 of NC_136978.1, forward strand.
ATCTGGACGGTGGGTGTTAGCGCCGAAGTGGTGACATGTAGAGAGGTGTATGTATGTAGGAGGACTACTGGGCCTTAATTAAGAGCAGGCATGTGAATCCTATGCCCAGAGTCGGACACATAAAACACACACACACACACACACACACACACACACACACACACATATACAGGGTGTAACGCGACGTATGACAAAAACTTACACCAGTGATCTATCATGCAATTTTGAGTATATTTTGTTCTATAACATATACTCTCTGTGACCCCAGTTCAGTACCCAGCATTCGGCTGTTTGGGTGTAAAAGTTTAGTGGCTGCATAGTTGCCATTGTGTGAGAGCTTCGCAGGGCGACGGGAGACGAGTATAATTAGTTTATACTGTAATGTACATAAAAATCCCATATCCTATCAGTACAAACGAGTTTTAAGAAGAAACTTGACGAAGTCTATTATTCTTTAGGGGGCGCGGTAGCACAGTGGTAGCGCGCTGGACTTGTAATCGGGGGATTGCAAGTTCGAGCCTCACCCGGGCTGCCGTGCCGGGAGGGGTAGCTCCCTCCTGTAACCCTAGCGGGGCTATATAGTCCAATACAGGGCTTAGCTCGGGGGAATTCCATTTCTCCCATTTTTATTGATTCTCTAACATCATCATGCATTCCTACAATTCTTTTGCACAAATCGACTGTAAATTAAGGATTAAATTCAAATTTTATGGCTTGCGAGAGAGTAGGAAGGGAGGAGAGGGGCTGGTGTGTTGGTGCCAGTTATGTAATGTTTAGTTTGTAGGATATTGCTACGAGCATTATCATAACACCTACAGCTCATTCAATGGAAAAATATTACTCTAATTAGTGACTAGCATTCCTATAAGTCAGGAGTAATATTATTATTCATTAAAATTTTTCTGTTTCAAGGAAACGTGGCACCATTGCTTTCATATGATGACGTGAGAACAGTGACACAAGATTGCCAATGCAGCTAGACCTACTTTTTGCTTCTACCTAGCGGAACTATTTAACATCTGACATGATATCTAGCTACATTCTGGATATTTTTGCCATTTTTAGGTGATATTCTAGAGATTTAATCGTATTTTCAAGCGATGTTTTGCAGTGATTACTATCTAGCGACATTCTAGCAAGTTTTCAGGACTAAACTAGCGAGATCGATTATAAGGACATGACAATCCTGCGTCCACTGTCATTTGAACGGGAAAATTTGCATGGCGAGGCACACACTTCAGATACTGTTCTCCGCGTTCAGGTGTTCACTGGGTTCAGCTTGTTCATGAAACAGCATGCCACGTACGTACAGCAATGAAGAGTATCCAGATATCGTCTGTTTTTACGGATTTTGCGATGGTAATGCCAGTCTGCAGAGAGGAATACAGGTGGAGATATCAAATCGCGCCACGTTTGCTTGCAGCGGAAAAATTGTTATAAATAATATTCTTCCTGACTAAGAATGAGGCTAATCTCCATTTACAATAACGTTTTTCCATTGAATGAGCTGTGGGTGTTATGATAATGCTCGTAGCAATATCCTACAAACTAAACATTACATAACTGGCAACAACACACCAGCCCCTCTACTCCCTCCTTACTCTCGCAAGCCATAAAATTTGAATTTAATCCTTAATTTACTGTCGATTTGTGCAAAAGAATTGCAGGAACGCATGACGATGTTAAAGAATCAATAAACTTCATCAAGTTTCTTCTTAAAACTCGTTTGTACTGATAGGATATGGGATTTTTATGTACATTACAGTATAAACTAATTACACTCGTCTCCCGTCGCCCTGCGAAGCTCTCACACAATGGCACCTATGCAGCCACTAAACTTTTACACCCAAACAGCCGAATGCTGGGTACTGAACTGGGGTCACAGAGAGTATATGTTATGGAACAAAATATACTCAAAATTGCATGATAGATCACTGGTGTAAGTTTTTGTCATACGTCGCGTTACACCTGTATATATATATATATATATATATATATATATATATATATATATATATATATATATATATATATATATATATATATATATATCGTTTCGTTTCGCTTTTAAAGGCTCCAACATGCTTGCATGCATCAGCCTTGGTCACCTAATGGCGGCTTTCCATGCTGCACGATCCACGGCAGCCTCCCTGTTCAGTCCCTTAACCCTGAGGTCACACTTAATGACCTCATCCCACGCCCTTCTCGGTCTACCCCTCGCAACCCCACCCCTAGTATTAACACTTCTCACCTTCTGTACCCAATTATCATCCCCCATCCTCTCCACATGTCCAAACCATCTCAATCTACCTTTTCTCATCACAACACCAATACACTGCAGTCCCATCCTACCTCTCAACTCTTACATCGTAAACCCAGCGCCCCCCCCCCCCCAGGCCTTACACGCAGTGACGCACTGCACATCCACTTAATCATTGCCATTTCTGTACGTTTGAGCCTGCGAATATCCTCTTCCTTTACTGCCCAGGTCTTACTACCATACAGCATCATACTCCTAACACATGCTGCATACAAAGATCCCTTAGCACGTAGGGAGAGTCCTCTCAATGTCAGGAATGGCAACAGCTCCCTGAACTTCTTCCAACCACTTCTCACCCTAGCCACAGAGCTAGCTGCAGCTTCACCTTCAGCACATAATATGTCTCCCAAATAACAAAACTCTTCCACACACTCAAGAGACTCACCAGCAAATTCAATCCTTTCACACCTGACAATCTCCACCTGATATCCCTGACACGCCGCGCACATAAAATCAGCATTATCTCGCAGTCTACCTCTAATACCACTACATCTCTTGTGCACCCATTTATCAGAAACACTGCACAAGATGGAATTACTTCCCACGCCCTTGTGGCAAACTGCACATGACCACTCTCCCTCTTCTTTGACTGTACCACCTCCCTCTTCTTTGACTGTACTGCCACCAACCCTAGATATAATTTTTGTTTTATCTGCATTTACCCTTAAGCCCTTGTGCCCCCTACCATCTCTCCAATTCCTAAATCTTTCCTCTGCCTCCCTTTCATTCTCTGCAATCAACACCAAATCATCAGCATACAGCATCCTCCATGGGAGTTCGTTTCTGAAGTCACGTGAGAGGGCTTCAAGTACCATGATAAACATGGGACTCAAAACTGACCCCTGATGCACACCAACATTCACGGAAAACTCATCACTCAAATCTCCATTCACTCTTACCTGGGTGCGAGTACCCGCATACAGTACATGGCCATAACCACCCTAACCAGCCACTCCTTCAACCCAAGCTTTCTCATTGCCCATTTCACCACCTCTCTAGGGACTCTGTCTAAGGCCTTTTCCAAATCAACAAAAACAAAATACAGATCCCTTTTCTTCCCAATATATTTTTCCTGAAGCTGTGGAACAATGAATACGGCATCAGTGGTCCCCCTGCCTGGCATAAACCCAAACTACATCTCATCAATATTCACTCCTTCCCTAATCATACCTTCTAGAACTCTCTCCATTACCTTCATTAGCTGATCTAAAAGCTTTATACCTCTATAATTTCCTCTTTCCAGGGCATCACCCTTCCCTCTGTACACATTTACAATTACACTCTTCAACCAATCATCTGGGACAACACACTCATATATAATCATTTATCAGGTCAGTGACTAACCTCACCTCAGTATCTCCTGAGGCCTTCAACATTTTGACAGCCAACCCAGACACACCTACTGCCTTCCCCACCTGCATCCTGCCTATTGCCTCACTCACAGAAGCAGCATCAATCAAAGGCCAAGGGCCAAACACTGGATCTGCTGAGTCCAAACCTTCCCTGTCCCAGTCAAACTCGTCATTCAACAACAGGCTATAATGCTTTCTCCATGCACCTTTAATATCCCCACTGTTCACCACTACCCTTCCATCATCATTCTTCACACACTGTTTACCTGTAATATCCCGATTACCACTCTTCATCTGATTCACAATCTTAAATATTATATTTTTCCTTTCCCCATGACTTAGGCTATCAAGTAAAAGTCTCTGTGGTCCAGACTTCGCCCTCTATACCTCTCTTATAGCCCTACGCTTGGCAGCCAAGTATTCCTCCTTGTTACCACTCTTCTTCCATTCCTTGAAAAGCCTACTTTTCTCCTTAACTGTAGCTTCTACACCCTCATCCCACCACCAAGTCTCTCTCTCTCTCTCTCTCTCTCTCTCTCTCTCTCTATATATATATATATGGAGGGAGGGACAATCTGGCCGCACTATGGGGTGGTACTACTACTCTGCGGCCAGGTTGTGTTAGGGAGAATACTGCCACCGTATTCCCTGCGTGTCGTAAAAGGCGACTAAAAAGGGCGGGATGAGGGGACTAGGGACCCCCCTCCTCTGTTTTTTTTTTTTTTTAGTTCCTAAGAAGAGACAGGCCAGAGAAAGTGATAGGGGACTGAGTTATCCCTGTACCCTGAAGATTGGGTCTATGAATGTGCGTGGATGTAGTACGATTGAGGCTAAAAGGGAGGAGATTGGGAGAATGTTTGTGAGAAGAAAGTTGGATGTGTTAGCTTTTGGTGAAACGAAGATGAAAGGGAAGGGTGAGTCTGTGTTTCGAAGTGTAAGGTTGTCAGGTGTTGATAGAGGAAGGGCAAGAGAAGGTGTGGCCTTGTTAGTGAGTCCGGAAGTACACCAATGTGTGACTGAGTGGAAGGAGGTGTCATCGAGACTGATGTGGGTGAAAGCGAAATTTGAATGTGAGTTGTGGGTTTGTATGAGTGCATATGGGCCTTGTAGTGAAAGGGATGAAGAAGAGAGGGAGTCTTTCTGGAATGATATTGATGAGTGTCTGCAGAGTTTTGCAGAGAATGTGAATGTGGTAATGATGGGAGATCTGAATGCTAGAGTGGGAAATTTAGCAGTTGAAGGTGTAGTTGGTATGCATGGTGTGCCTGGAAGAAATGAAAATGGGGAACGAATGATAGGGATGTGCACTGAGCGAGAGATGGTGATTGGAAATACCCTGTTTGAGAAGTAAGATATTTATAAGTATACATGGGTGAGACAGGAGGGTGGAAGGGTTGTTGATAGAGCAATGATGGACTATGTGGTTGTGTCCAGGAGTGTAATAGGAAGATTGTTGGATGTGAGAGTTCTGAGAGGGGAGGGTGGAGGTATGTCTGACCACTACCTGGTGGAGGGGAAGTTAAGAGTAGGTAATATATGAGTGAGAGCTAGGAGAGTTGGGTGTGGCAGGGAGGTTTTGAAATTGAGTGAGTTGGATAAAAGAGAGAAAATGATAGAGTATCAGGAGAAATTGAAAGATGAGTGAAACGCAGTGAAAGATAAGGAAAATGGCAGTGTGGAGAAGGAATGGCAGTTGTTTAAGAGTGCTGTGGTGGGGCATGCGGAAGAGGTGTGTAGTGTGAGATGTGTGGGTGGTGGTGTAAGAAAAGGAAGTGAATGGTGGTGCAAGGAAGTAAGTATGGCTGTGGCTGAGAAGAGACGTGCATATGAAGTGTGGCTGCAGAGGAAGGATGAGGTGTCATATGAGAGGTATAAGGAAAAGAGGAATAGGGCGAGAAGGGCTGTGCATGATGATAAAGTGGCAGCAGATGATAGGTGAGTTAGGCAGTTGACTGAGAAATTTCAACAGAATAAGAAAATGTTTTGGAAGGAGGTGAAAAGGGTACGAAAGGGAGAGTCTGGGAAAGAAGAGTGAGTAAAAGCAGAGGATGGAAGTATGTTAATTGAGATGGATGCTGTAGGGAAGAGATGGGCAGACTATTTTGAAAAACTGTTTAATGTAGAGGAGGAAAGGGTGACTGAGATTGTGGCAGATGGAAAGGTGCAAGGAATAAATGTATTGGGAGAGTTGAATGATTCTTTGATCACGATGGTGGAAGTACAGGAGGCAGTAAAGGAGATGAAAAAAAGGGAAAGCTGCAGGTATGGATGGGTGTGCTGTGGAATGCCTGAAGAGTGGTGGAGCAACTATTGTTGACTAGTTAGCAAGATTGTTGAATGTGTGCTTTGTGAAAGGTATGGTGCCAATTGACTGGGCAAGTGTTTGTGTGGTTCTGCTGTATAATGGTAAGGGTGATAAGTATGAATGTACTAGCTTTAGGGGTATAAGTCTGTTGAGTGTTGTAGGTATGGTGTATGGTAAAGTGTTAATTAAGAGAGTTAGAGAGGGTACAGAGGGAGTGTTTGGTGATGAGCAGAGTGGCTTTAGGAGAGGAATGGGATGCGTGAATCAGGTGTTCGCTGTGAGATAAGTGCGTGAAAAGCATTTAGCGAAAGGCAAGGATGTGTTTTGGGCATTCATGGATTTAGAGAAAGCGTATGATAGAATTGATAGGGAAGCTTTGTGGACTGTTTTAAGATTGTATGGACTTGATTGTAGGTTACTAAAAGGGGTGAAATGTTTTTATGTAAATAGTAAAGCTTGTGTAATAGTGGGAAATACTGTGAGTGATTGGTTTCCCGTGAGAGTGGGGCTGCAGCAGGGATGTGTGATGTCGTCGTGGTTGTTTAATATTTATATGGATGGTGTTGTAAGGGAGGTGAATCCAAGAGTTTTGGGTGGAGGTCTGAGTCTGGTGAATGTTGATGGTAGAGAGTGGAATCTGAAGCAGCTGCTGTTTGCTGATGATACTGCACTGGTAGCTGATTCAGAGGAGAGATTGAGATAGTTGGTAGAGGAGTTTGAAAGGGTGTGTGAAAGGAGGAAATTGAAAGTAAATGAGAATAAGAGTAAAGTGATGAAATGTACGAGGTTGGTAGATGGTAGGAGGATGAATATAGTTTTGAATGGTGAGTTGCTTGAGGAGGTAGAATGTTTTAAGTATTTTGGGTTACATGTTCCTGTGGATGAAAGAATAGATGCAGAAGTGAAGTTTAGAATGAATGAAGTAGGAAAGATGCTGGGAGGAACGAAAAAATTGTTTAGATGTCGTTCGCTTAGAATGGATGTCAAGAGAAGGCTTTATGAGGGTGTTGGGGTATCGACTGCATTATATGGGGCTGAAATATGGAATATGGGTGTAGCAGAGAGGAAAATTTGAATGTAATGGATATGAGGTGTCTGAGGAGTATGTGTTGAGTGATGCGAATGGATCGAGTGAGAATTGATGAAGTGTGAAGGAGAACTGGAGTTGTTCGGGAGATGGCTGATCGTGTAGGGCTGAGGGTGTCGCGATGGTTTAGGGATATGGAGAGAATGGATAATGGGTGATTGGTGAAAAAGACAACTAGCTCTGATGTGAGAGGTGTATGGCTGAGTGGGAGACCACGAATAGGATGAATGGACAGCATGAAGAGAGCGCTGGATGCGAGAGGGATGTCTGTTGAGCAAGGAAGAGTGGCTGTGCGTGACAGAAATAAATGGAGAGAAATTGTGAATGAATAAATGATGACACAGCCCTGAGGGGATATTCTCCCGCATTTGGTCTGACCAGCTAATCAGGTCAGGTGCGGGTAAGGGGATGGGTCTATTATGATGTGGCAGGGGTAAACCAGCTCTGCTGTCGGACCCTACTGCAGATGTCACTGATTGCACTGCGCAGTTGCCCCTCGTGCGGTGTGGTGTGGTGAGGATCTGTCCCTTCTCCCCTTTGGGGCTATGATGCAAATGAATGTATTTGAGTGGATGAGTAAATTGGGAGTGTGTTGTCTTGTCTCGGCTACCTCCCTTTCCTTAGGGGAAGGAATCTAGGTATATATATATATATATATATATATATATATATATATATATATATATATATATATATATATATATATATATTAATAATGTGTGTGTATAAAATATATATACATGAATTAACAATGTGTGTGTGTATATATATATATATATATATATATATATATATATATATATATTAATAATGTGTGTATAAAATATATATACATGAATTAACAATGTTTGTATATATATATATATATATATATATATATATATATATATATATATATATATATATATATATATATATATATGAACAATATATATATATATATATATATATATATATATATATATATATATATATATATATATATATATATATATATATATAATTATATGCACAATGTACTAGGTAGGTAGGCTTTGCACCAGTAATATGGAAGTAATTTCTTTTTGCAGGTCATTTTACCTCCACCTAGGAGGTTATGTTTTGCGAGCGTTGGTTTATTTGTCTGATTGTTTGTTTGTCTCTGTTATCAGGATCATTCAAAAAGTTATGAACGGATTTTGATGAATTTTTGTGAAAGGATGAGCTATGAGCCAAGGAAGAAATGGTTAAATATTTGGGTGGACGTGGATCCGGTGTCACCTAGACAATATCTCCAAAGGTTCTCAATTAATTTCAATAAAATTTTGTAATAGAGTGGCCCATAAACCAAGAAAGAATTGATTAAATTTTGGGGCGGATCCGGATCTTGATCCTATATCCACGTATCTGTTGGCAGGAGTACTCGAAAAGTTATGAAAGGATTTTGATAAAATTTTGTGGAAGGGTGGTCCATGGGCGAAGGTAGAAATGGTTGAACTATGGGGCGGATCTGGGTCTGGATCAGGAGTATCCCGCAGAATGTCTCCAAAAGTTCTCAATTAATTTCAATGAAATTTTGAGGAAAAGGGGACCATGAACCAAGAAAGAAATGATTATATTCAGAAGTGGATCCGAATCCAGATCCTATTTTCACAGATCCCCAGATCCTTTTTAATGACAGTGGCATTGGTGGAGGTATGTGCTGTCTGAGTGCGTTATAGCTGTGTATTTAAACTTTATTGTATGAAAGTAAGGCAAATATGGTTAATAAAAATCGAACAACCATCATCATCATAGTTACCGCAATTAACACCACCACTGCCGCCACCACCGCAGGTGCTATGCAACCATCGTAAAAACTACCAATGCCACCACAAGCACCAAAACTTCCAACCATTTTCTGCTGAATAAAATCATCGGATAGTAACATCAGTGAAATAAGAGACATAGGACTGTAGATGTGGAATGCTGTCAATCTCTCTCTCTCTCTCTCTCTCTCTCTCTCTCTCTCTGCAGAGACATGAAATTCTACAGAAATATCCCACCACAATTACCGCATGTTGAAGTAGGGATGAAACACTTAATCCTCATAAAAGAAAAAAAACTCAAAGTGAATAGTGTTTAACCCTTATCCACCAGGGAATGGTTATAGCCAGTGCAAAATTTGTGGATTGGTGATGCCAAGTGTCAAAGATAACTGCAAGATTTTTTGCACCATAATTTGAAGTGGCTGCCACTTGATCTTGTCCAGATTCCTCCCACCCAAAACAAGAATACCTCTCATCCAATCCTGTTTCCCTCTCACGTGGACACCTTGCCTTATCTACCCCCGCCAAGCCTCTTTCCAAGGATACTAGGAAAGGGCTCGGTGAGAGTGCCACTGGGCATGCCTTGGATGAAACTGTGTCTGTTTTATCTAGTAACAGAAAAGTTATTGCATTGAGAGCTAAGCCAAAGTTGGGGCCACACGCACACAACCAAATACATCCTTAATCACATGACAAAAGTTAATCATCTTCTACTCGTCCTTACTCATCGACACGACCTCCTACAAACATGTGGTTGCTTTTATTTACACGAAGTAGAGTCGGTGAGTAATATAGTTTTAAATTTGTTTCCCTAACATCTATACTTTCTGAGACATTAAGATTTGAAAACAAGCAATTTTCGGGAAATTGTCAGTACTGGGAGGACAACTGCAGTAAAAATGGACTGGTGTCTAGAGGTTAGGGAAATTCTGCTTCCAAGTTTTTTGGTGCATCCAGAGGCATGTGCAAAATTTGGTTGAAATGACTGTGTGGGAGCAGTTGGAGGCTTCCCTCTCTCTGATGCCATGACAAAATTATGTAATATACATATCTATCTATCTATCTATATGTACACACACACACACACACACACACACACACACACACACACACACACATATATATATATATATATATATATATATATATATATATATATATATATATATATATATATATATATATATATATCCAGGGACAGGATCCCACTGCTACATGGCACCTCCCCGGGTGGCTGATAGAGGAAGGTCTTGTAGATATACGAATTATTGTGTTAGACGACACAGACCATAGGATCTCTACCTACATTTTGGGCTCCACTGAATATACTGAATAAGATGGCCATTAAATTACATCTCACGAGAACTATGTGGCATGAAGGTGGGGTTATTTGCCACAGGCCTCCCAACCAAACATGAATTCAAGTGGTAATGATTTTGGGGGCATTCCTCTTTGATTATCATCTACTAAAGGTCAAACCACTCTGCTTCCTGTGCTTATGGGCAGTGTGCCACGGGAGGTAAGAACTGTCTCAGCAAATCACAGACCAGGAGATAAAACAAAATGAAACCTGTGAAAATCTATCGACACAATGTAAGGGTCCTCGCAGAGGATCACTAACTTGATACTTAAATGACTGAATTAGAGAACATTACATGGAATATTATAAGTCTGAGTGAGATCCAGAGAAAAGAAGAATATTTAATTCAGTTCCAAGACAGCAACCACCTATTTTACTACAGAGGAAGGCAGAAAGAGATAATGGTGTAGGGTTTCCTGTTAACATAAATATTGAAGAGAACATTGTTAAATTCAGCACCGTGTGTGACAAAGTAATGTGGATTGTAATTAGACTATGAAAAGACTACACCCTAAAGGTAATAGAGGTATAGAAAGCAGCGTCTTAAAGCACAAAGGAAGAAACTGAAGCATTCTCTTATAGCATCTCCCAGATTACAGAAGAAAAAAGGACCAGAAATACTATACTCATGGGAGACTATAATGCAAAAGTGAGCAAATAAAAAAATGGGGAAGCACATGGGGGAAAATTCGAAGAAGGAGAGAAGAATGACAGACGTGAAATTGTGATATATTTTCTGAAATGTGTAACATGAGTGTAATGAACACATTCTTCCACAAAAGAACAGAGAGAAAATGAACCTGGAGAAGGTCACAGGGAGAAATAGAGAACGAAATGGAATTCATTTTACCAGATAAGAACAACACAATCATAAATATCAGGTATCAACAAACTGAGATGAAAAAAAAAAAAAAAAAAAAAATGTTGGGTTGCACTGACAGGTTCAGTCTGAGAAATGATATGCCGATTTTAATCAAGTGAAAACACAGTTGCAATTCAGTTAAACATAAATGACAAATTTCTGGACTAAGTTATGCACAGAGATATTGATGAGTTGAATGACTGACTGACAAAAGTGTTCAGGGAATCAGCGGAGGTAGTACTGAAAGCTAACACAACAAAGGTGAACACGTATTCAAAAATGACCCTCAAGCTCATGAAAAGAAGAAATGAGATGAAAATGAAACAAAGGAAGACGAAATGGAAGGAACAGAAATAAATATGCTACTCAACAAGAAACAGAGATAAGAAAAACGAAAGGGAAACATGAATCAAATCAAAGAAACTATCAAAAATGGAAAAGGTTTGAAACAGGTTTGAAGCAAAATTGCAGAAGGATAGCACCAAATTATATCACTGAAAGACAAAACTGGTGACGTCATTAAGTGCAGAGAGAAGATGGTGAAAACAGTTGAAGAATCTTACAAAGAATTTTATGCATCAAGGAAAATAGAGACAGGCAGCTTTTCATATGGCACAAGTGATATACCAGAGGCAAAAATAGATGAATTTATCTCTTTCAATTATGAACAGAGGAAAGGCCCAAGGAGAAGATGGAATATTAGCATATTTACTGATGCATGTTGGAGAAGAAATTCAAAACCAACAAGCCCACTTAACGTATAAAGAAGAAGAAAAATTCCAAAACATGGTGCAATGCAATAGGTACTTTGCTGTGTAAGGCAACTCAAAACATATTAGTACATCGACAAATTAGGTAATTATCAGCTATTTACAAACTCTTCATGCAGGTCAATACGAAAAAGATAACAAATTTGAAAGAAAACGAATCTCGTGAGCAGGCAGGATTCCGAAGCGGGTATTGGGCTACTGAACACCTACACACAATGAATCAGCTAATTCAGAAAACTACAGAATATAATAAACTACTGTGGTTAGCTTTTGTCGATTACTAAAAGGCTTTCGACTCAGTGCAGCCCATAGAAAGTACATATTCATCTCAGGAACAAGGAATAAATTAAGAAAATGGTAAAAGTACTACGAAAAATATACAAAGAGGGAACTACTACCGTAAAATTATTGAAAGAGTCAGACAAAAATGAGAAAGGAGTGCGTCAGGACGATACAAATTAACCAATTATTTCCAGCATTCCTTGAAACAATATTAAGAAAGATAGAAAGGGAGAACAAAGGGGTAAACATAAATGGAGAATCCTTAAACCTTTTAAGATTTGTGGATGATTTTTTCCTAATGTCAGAAACAATAGATACCGCAAGAAATATTATGTGTCCTAAACAGAAAAAAATCTCTAAGTACGGCTAAAAACAAATCGAAGTAAAACCAAAGTAATGTCTAATCCAAATACTAAATGATGGAAAGCTTTCGTTAAACGTAGAGTCATTATGAAAAGTGACTTGTTAATAAGTATGACACAAAAAGTATATAAGGAATGTTCAGTCCCAGCGATGATGTACGGTTGTGAAACCTGAAAACTGACAATATCAGTGGAAAAGAAACAAAACTGTTCTCAAAGACCAATAGCAAGGGCAATGTTGGGAATATCTTTGAATGACAGGAAGAAATCAGCCTGGGTGAGAAAGCAGACTAAAGTCAAAGACAGAAGGTTTAAAAGAACAGAAATGGATGTGAGCAGGTCATGTAGCAAGAATACGGGATAACTGATGGAGCAAAAGGCTGACTGATTGGACATCAAAAGATTGCATGCATAAGAGAAAAACGCCCAATAGGAGGTGAAGAAAAAGAGACAGAAGTTTGCAGGCAAAACCTGACAGGGATTGGCTCGGTCAATGAATTTGTATAAAAGGTTGGGGGATGCCTTTGTTCAACAGTGGCCCCGCTGAGGGGGTCACCTTGACTTGGTGACGGGGCTTGAAATGTGGCTGGTAGTGCCACCTATACTGGATGCATGCCTGTATTTTAGGGCTCAGTATCTGTCGGTCTTGTTGACCAAACAACCTTCCCCCCCCCCTCCTATATCACAGGTAGAGGCCTACTAGTGTTGCTGCTCATCTTTGCTCATCTTCCATTTTGGGCGAGGTTTTTGTCTCCTCACGTGATTACAGTGTGTGGAAACCCATAATGCTGGGAAACGGAAGTCCTAGCAGTTGAATGATGCTGCATGATGTGCTCTACATCTAGCAACACAACCCGTTGGTTCCCTATTCTAGCTAGACGGGAGGCCTGGTTGGACCCAACCATGTCAGTCAGCTGGTCACATGTTGGCTAGGGTCAAGTGGGTTCTGGGGGGCCGGGTGGTTCCTATCATGCTGGAGTCACCCTTGACTAGGTCCCTCAGTGTTTACCTGTGTATGCTCCCTCACTACCTCAGGGGTTACCAGCAGTGTTATCCCTAGCGTTTTGCACGAGTTAGCAACCAGATGTTTCTACATGAGGCGTCTGTGGACTTCCTGCCGTAGATTGAGGCCACCAGACCTCTTGCAAATTCTGCTGGAGAGAGTTCTGTCTGTAAACAGTGTAAGGGTGACACTGGCCTACGAGAGTTAGAGATCAGCAACACTTAGTAAGTAAAACATTAAAGCTTCCAATAAAGTATCCAGTAGTAATACGGAGTCTGAAATCCTGATGGTAAATGTATGGGCTCACATCACACATTTTGGTGGCAGTTAGGTCAAGAACATGTCTTACTTCAAGCCTGTCTTCCATCGAAACCAGTAGCTTATATACTGACTCTCTGCCATCTGTCGCCAACCAAGCCTAACGTCAGTAGGGCAGCCTGTCACCAAGTCTATCTATCGCCAACCAAGCCTGCCTAAATGAGCCTGTCAAATAGTCTGTCTGCTTCCAAGCCCATCAACAAGCTTTCTTGCCATTAAAACAGTCTGCCGCTGCCATCCCAGCTTTCTGCCACCAAGCCTGTCATCAAACCTTCATCCCGGGTGACCCGGTGACCTGTAACTTGCCCTAACTTGCCCTCTTTGCTGCCCACCAACTATCAGTAGCAATTACACTACCCCTTGCACTATATCTTATTTAAATAGCTGAGACTAAGAGCTTTTCAGTAAAAATTTCTCGTGAGGTCAGTCTGTTCGGACGTCTCCTGGCGTACCTGATTTAGCTAGCTGTGATCTGTGATTGTGTTGTGCTAGTGTGTTGTAGTGAACTGGGATAGTGATCTGTGATAGTGATGTGCTAGTGACCTGTGATAGTGATGTGCTAGTGACATGTGACAGTGTTGTGCTACTGACCCGTAATAGTGTTGTGTTAGTGTGCTGTAGTGACCTGTGATACCCCTGTGAATTTGTGCGTGATGGCGTCCTCTATGGAGAGATGTGTCTCCGCCGCAGGATTTGAGAAAGAATACTTTCAGTTAAAGGAAGAGCTTCTCGAATTGAAGCGGGAGGTACAAGTTCTCAGGCAAGAGAAGTCACAAATGAGGGAATTGTTGGAGGAGATGTTGGAGGAGAGAGAAAAAGGCTGAAGGTTGGACACTGGTCCATAAGGTTGCAACGAAGTTCACCCTTAAAAAACAATCGGAAATTAAGACCACAAATACATTCGACGCACTACGGGACGAATGTGAAGGTATGGCAGAGAGGGAACTTGAGAAGAAGAACGGTGAGAGACCTTCCCATGCAGGTAAGTATAGTGAGAACAAGAAAGGTAAGAAAAATGTTGCCGTTGTTGGGGACTCACAGGTGAGATATCTTAACAGAGCCATGTATACGCCACTCAATAAACATGTGTGTCTTCCAGGGGCCAGGGTGGCCAATGTGATAGAGAAAGTTTCAAATATAGTGAAGGATAGTGGTGACAAATCCACTGTGTGCCTCAGTGTAGGAGGCAATGATATTAGTAGCCGTAAGAGTGAGGTACTGTGGCAGAAGTATAAATTGATGTTAGAGAAGGTTAGGGAGAGGGGAGGAACCCATGTAGTACTTGGTGTTTTACCCAGGTGGCGAGTTGGGAGGGAGTGGTTGAGCAGAGCAATAGGTTTTAATTGCCTCCTTGAAAGGTATTGCAAATATAATGCAATACCTTTCATAGACAGCTGGGACCGGTTTTATGGTCGGAGTGCCTTGTATAGTTGAGATGGGACTCATCTTAGCAGGCAGGGAGTTACTGTTTTAGCTGGAATGATAGATAGGGAGTTAGAGGGATTTTTTCGAGTGTGTGAAGTAGACGTACAGGAAGTTACAGCAACTACACTCAGAAATCATTATTACCATGTTTGGATAGATGCATCAAGACTTGCAAAATTAAGAACAAAAGTTCAACCATTAGTGTAGATACATCCACTCAGGCACCTCAAATTGAGCAGGCGATTATAGATGACAGAACAAGCGATGATAGAAGGGCGATAAAGAATAGTACAAATTTTTTTTTATAATAGTAAAGTAAAGAGTTTCCCAGTTAATAATGAAATTAAAAACAGTAAATCCCAAGGTAAAGGCATAACTACTAGTAATAATCTGAAAGTGTACTACACAACCAGTTACGTAATAAAATGGATGAACTGAGGGCTTTAATTTGTACAGAAAAAATAGACATTGCCGTTATCAGTGAAACTTGGATGAATACAGACACTCGAGAATTTTTAGCAGAATATCAGATAAAAGGCTATAATATTTTTGTGTCAAACCGTCAAGGAAGAAAGAGGGGCGGGGTAGCTATTTATGTAAAGGATTCATTAAACTGTTACAACAAAGCAGACATTAAAGTAAATTGGGACACAGAAAGTGTCTGGGTTGAAATTAGTAACAATAGGGAGAAATTAGTCTTAGGAGCAATTTACAGATCTCCAAAATTAAGTAGAGCAGATAGTAAATACCTTTGGGAGGAAATTAGGAAAGCGTCACAATCCTTCTGCTTACACTGTTAATCTTTTCTCTCCGTTGGGCTCCTCCGATCACAACCTTATCACCTTAACCTGTCCTATCACTCCGGTACGGCCTGTGGACCTCCAGGGAAACGTCGTCTGTGGCATTTTGGAGCCGCGAATTGGGAGGCCCTCAGGCAGTACTTGTTTGATTTTCCCTGGAATGATTATTGCTTCCATGGCCGGGAGCCATCTGAGTGTGCCTTGCGCATTACGGAGGTTATTCTCTCAGGCACGGAAGCATACATTCCTTTCTCGTGCATATTTACCCAATTCCTCCTCCACTTCACTCTTATATTCTGGCTTTTCTCATCCTCTTGTAACCTTTCCACCTTCCTTGTATATGATACTACCTCCTGTCCTTCACTTCTTCTATTTCTTCATTTCACTTGAACCTTGATTCTCACCACAACCAAGTGGTGGTCAGAAAGTCCACTCCCCCAACCTCTATATGCTCTTGCTTTCATCCACACATACATAATCAATCATTGCCTTCTGTTCATTCAGTTCACAACCCACCTGTCTCATAACTCGCCACGTATACCTATAGATAGTTTTGTGCCTGTAGAGGGTATTGGCTATCACCAACCCCCTCCCGACACAAATGTCCACTAAAACACTGCCATGCTCATCTATCTCGGCTGGCACACTCCACTCACCAACTACTCCATCCACCTTCACATTCCCTACTTTGCCATTCATATCGCCAATCAAAAACACTTTGTCATTCCTTTCAAATTTTTCCATGTACACGTCCACATTTGTCCAGAACTCTTCTCTCACTCTGCTTGCACGATCTTGCGTTGGCACACACATGCACACAATCGCCCACATTTGTAGTCTAATATTCGATCTTACCCACACAATCCTTGACCCAACTGATCCATACTCTCTTAAATTCTCCTTCCATCTGTTATTCACAACAATTCACACTCGTTTTGCTGTCTCATTCTCACCTACTCCCGCTCATGTACCCCATCCATGCTCCCACTCTCTCACACTCTCACCTCTTCAATCAGTTTCAGTTAATCCACGTACATTTGATAAAAATATAGATAGATAGATAGATAGATAGGTAGATAGATGGGATGGATAGATGACATATATATATATATATATATATATATATATATATATATATATATATATATATATATATATATATATATATATAAAGATCCAAATAAGATGGAGAAATAGAAGTAGGGAAGGACGGGAAGAAGGAGTATTTGCAAGGAGAGCGGAAAGGTTACAAGAGGATGAGAAAAAGGCAGAATATAAGAGGGAAGAGAAGGAACGATTGGGCAAATATGAATTGGAGCAGATGGGGGACGTGGAAGGTGTGTGCAGGATATTCACAAGAAATATGTGCAGCATGTGCTGTGGTGTGTGGGATGAAGAGAAGACGGAGGAGGGTGCAAGGAACAGCGTGGTGGAATGAATAGGTGAGACAGGCTGTGGCACAAAAGAAGAAAGCATACAATGAATGGATGAGAAATAGGGGCTTGGAAGAAGCTGAGAGGTGGAAGAGAGTGTTATATGTAGAAAGAAAGAGAGAGGTGAAAAGATTAGTAAGAGAGAGTAAGAAGAGAGTGGATGAGGAATTTGGAAGGAATTTGAGTGAAAAGTGAAGGAACTGTAAGAAAATGTTCTGGAATGAGGTGAAGAGAGAAATAGGGGCTTGGAAGAAGCTGAGAGGTGGAAGAGAGAGTTATATGTAGAAAGAAAGAGAGAGGTGAAAAGATTAGTAAGAGAGAGTAAGAAGAGAGTGGATGAGGAATTTGGAAGGAATTTGAGTGAAAAGTGAAGGAACTGTAAGAAAATGTTCTGGAACGAGGTGAAGAGAGTAAGACAGGGTGGAAGTGAAGTTAGCAGGGGAGTGAAAGATAAAAATGGTAGATTACTAGTGGAGAAGGGAGAAAAAGTGAGCAGATGGAGAGAACACTTTAAGGAATTGCTGAACATAGAGGACGGAAGTGATGAGAATATAAGTGGCTGGGGAATGGCTGGGAGAAGGAGGGAGGTGAGAAGACAGTTAAATTGGGGCAAGCCCCAGGAATTGATAGAGTGTGTAGTGAAATGTTGAAGCATGGGGGAGAGATAGTAGTAGAATGGATGTGAAAGATGTGCAGATTGGCCTGGGAGAAAGGTAGAGTTCCGGAGGATTGGATGTCAGGTATAATTATTCCCTTGTACAAAGGAAAAGGGGAAAAAGAAGTGTGTGGTAATCATAGGGGCATTTGTCTTCTTAGTATAATAGGAAAAGTGTATGGTATGATACTTATTGACAGAGTTAGGGAAATAACAGAGGAATTAGTTGGAGAACAGGGAGGCTTTAGGAAGGGAAGAGGTTATGTAGATCAGATATTCATTCTTAGATCTTTAGTGGAAAAGTTTCTAGAGAAGAGAAAGAAGCTGTATGCGGCTTTCATGGATTTGGAGAAAGCATATGACAGGGTGGATAGACAAGGATTGTGGAAAGTATTAAGAATATATGGAGTAGATGGGAAGTTGTTGAATGCTGTGAAGAGTATGTATGATGGTGCTAAAGCTGCAGTGCGTGTGGATGGTGAACTGAGTGAATTTTTCTCTTTGAAGGTTGGGTTGAAACAGGGATGTGTCAGTTCTCCATGGTTGTTCAATCTGTACATGGATGGGGTAATAAAAGAGGTACAAGGTAAGGAAGTGGATGTTGGAGTGGCCCTGGTGAGAGAGGGTGGTATTTGGAAACTTCCTGTACTGTTGTTTGCAGATGATACTGTGTTGTTGAGTGAAGACGAAGGGGAGCTGCAAGGCTTGTTAGATGAGTTTGGGAGAGTGTGTTAGAAACGGAATCTAAAGGTGAATGTAGGGAAGAGTAAAGTGATGGTCTTTGAGAGAAGTGAAGTCAGTGGATGTACAGCGAGGTTGGATGTTGAAGAATTGGAAAATGTGAGTACGTTTAAGTACTTGGGTAGTGTGATAAGTAAGGATGGAGGTTTGGAGGGTGAAGTGCTTGAAAGGGTACAGCAGGGAAGATAGGTTGCTGGTTACTTGAAAGCAGTGATAAGAAACAGGTAAGTGAGCATGGAAGTGAAAAAGTTACTACATGACAGTGTTTTGATACTGACTCTAATGTATGGAAGTGAAGCTTGGACGTTGTTTGAAGGGCACAAGTCAAGAGTGAGAGCAGTGGAAATGAGTTATTTAAGAGGAGCCTGTGGAGTCACATGGAGAAACAGGCTGATAAATGAGGATATAAACGAGCGTTGTGGTGTGGATGTGGATGTGATAGGAAGCGTTAGGAGGAATACACTGAGGTGGTTTGGCCATGTGGAGAGGATGGAGGGTGAAAGACTGACAAAGAGAGTGTATGTGAGTGAGGTGGAAGGGGGGAGAGGGAGGGGGAGGTCGAGGATGAGATGGAGGGATGGGATGGAGAGGTATATGAGAGAGGGGGGTGTGAGTTGGGAGCAGGGCAGTGAAATGGTGGGGGACAGGGAAACGTGGAGGAGATTTGTTTGTGGCCACCCCGAACGGGATTGAGGCGTCTGGCAATATACATATATATATATATATATATATATATATATATATATATAGGGTTGCCACCACCGGCAGGGTAGCGCTGGTGGCGCAGGGTTCTCCAAGTCAGTATCGGGCAACTGTGCCGGCAGCAACTGTTGAAATTTCTGTTCATGCTCGTCAGTGGAGAAGTGCAGATGCGGTTTTATTCTTCACCAATATCTAGTTTCTCAGTACCAATTTGAATTCAGTTCATTTTTTCCTATAATCCAAATCTCCTGTAGCCCTGTTCTTCACAGAACCCCAAATCTTTCCCTTTACCGAAATATCCCAATTTTGTTTTCCTGGTTACCATCTCCTGACAAACTACTGTAACAAGAGTGGCACCTGTTGTTATATCAAATTTGAATTTGCAGTTGACACTGTTTTAAACTTCAACTAGTTTTGATTACTCATTGTACAAACTAAATTAACTGAATACTGTATTACCAATTATGTCTGTAGTCTATCGCTCCTCCAATGCTTCTTCAGAACCCAGTGTATTTGACTCCTTATCCACACAGTTGAATGGCCTTAACCTTACCCTTAGCACCGAAATTACCATTTTGGGTTATTTTAACATACATGCAGAATGGTTATTGCACTGTACCTGGACGGACGATACTGGTCTAGAGCGCAAGCTGTTTGCAGAATCGTTCAGTCTCACGCAGTTGGTAAAGTAGCTACCCAGAATACCAGATAATCCTGACTATAACGCCCATCTCTTGGATCTATTTCTAACAAATAATCCAGATCCATACAGGACAGAAGTGGTGTCACCATTTAATTCCTCCAACCATAATCTCATCAAAGCTTCATTAGTTAGCTCTCCCTAACTTACCCATTCTGAAACTGTCAGGGTGACCCAGTGGCTATTTGAGAGGGCAAACTGGGATGGATATAGAAAATATCTTGCTGACATTCCATGGCAGAGTTTTTTCTCTAGTGATATATAATCTTCCCAGTCCCACATTAATGATTTAATAGGCTACTAGCAGGTATGGATTTATTCATACAAAGTCAACAGTTCACTAAAAGACCGAACTCTTAAAAATGGTTTGATAGCAGTTGTGCCAGAGCAACGGCCCAAAAGTCTTTACCAAATACTGTAACTCTTACTTAAACTAAAACAAAAATCTGAATCACTGTCAATTAAAAATGCTAGAAACCATGCAAAAGTAGTCATAAATCACGCTAAATCGAACTATCGTCGAAACCAAGCATCAAAACTACCTAATAGACCTAATGACAATAGAATATTCTGATCAACTCACAATTCTTTCAATAATAACTTTAACGAGTCATCACCCATTCCTCCACTACAAACTTCAGATAGTAACATTAGAGATGACCCATGTGGTAAAGCAAATATCCTTGTTAGTACATTTGCCAGAAATTCTACCTTAGAGGTTGTCAGCCGGAATGCCCATGTACTAGAACTTGAGTCTCCCGAAATTGTTCCGCTAAAATGCAGACTACATACGTTAAATCCATCTTAGACAATTTACAAACCGCCAAATCTCCTGGCCCAGTTGGAATTCTTCCAAATACTTTGAAAAAGTGTTGCCCTTAACTTGCCTCTGTTCTAGCTAAATTATTTAGACTGTGCATACATACTTCTTCATTCCCAAATTCATGGAAAGAAGCCAATATCCACCCAATTCCAAAGAAAGGAAGTTCCTCTGACCCCCCTGATCACAGACCAATAGCTGCCACGACTTCTCTTGGTAAAGTATCTGAAATTGTAATTAATAAGCACATAGTTAAACATCTTCAATCCAGCAACTAAATATTGACTTCTTTCAATGAATTTGGGAATAAAGAAGTACGTATGCATAGTGTGAATAATTTAGCTAGAACAGAGGCAAGTTCAGGGGAACACTTTTTCAAAACAATTGGCGGAATTCCATCTGGGCCTGGAGCTTTGTTGGTGGGTAAATTGTCTAGGATGGATTTTACATATCTTGTCTGTTTTTTAAGTGAGGCAATTTCGGGAGAGTCAAGTTCTACTACTGGGATATTCTGGCTGGTATCGTCTATGGTAGAGTTTCTGGCAAATGTACTGCCAAAGATATCTGCTTTCCCACGCGGGTCATTTGTAATGTTGCCATTTGAAGATTTTAGTGAGGGAATGGAAGATGACTTGTTAAAGTTATTATTGAAAGAATTAAGAGTTGACCAGAATATTCTATTGTAATTAGGATTGTTAAGTAGTTTTGATGCTTGCTTTTGAAGAAAGTTTGATTAAGATAGATTTAATACAGCTTTTGCATGATTTCTAGCAGTTTTAAATTGGGAGAGTGATTCAGATGTTTTTTATTTTAAGTAAGAGTTCTGAATTTTGTCTCGCTGTTTTAGTGCAGCCTCTCCACATCGATTCCACAAGGAAAAGCAATATTCTAGCTGACAGCACACATGACTCATGAATTATGGCTAACTGCTCATCAGTGAAGAAGTTTCGGACTCTGTACAATAATCCAGGTTTCTTGAGGCGGTTTTACCAAGTGATCTGCCATGAGAGGTCCAGCTGAGGGTATTAAGTGAAACACCGAGAATTTCAATACTTCGGGAGATGGGAATCTTAGTAGCACTGAAGGTAATCTACGAATCTGGAAATATCTGTCTGTTGGTAAATTGTATATATCTGGATTTACTACCATTAAATGAGACAAAGTTATTTTGTCCCCATTCACTGATCTTATAATAGTCTTGATTTTCGGAGATGGCTGCACTGGGTTGAGAGTTAGAGATATTAAACTTTGTCAATGGGTGTTTGAATGTAAACGAACTGTGAAGTGTTGAGTCACATGCATATAAATGGGTGGGGTTGTGGGTGACAGACAAGAGATCATTAATATGAAACAGGAATAGGGTTGGTGCCAGAACTGGTCCTTGTGGCAGGCAGGGGTTCGTTGAGTGGAAATTTGGAATATCCATCATCTACTCCTATTTTGCTCTTGCTAAGGTACGAGGAAAGCAGAGGAACAAAAAACGCTGGTCCATAGCAAGGGAGTTTGAACAGCAGGGAACATTGCCATACTCTGTCGAAAGCTTTAGAAATATCAATGGCTACTGCATGAGTTTCTCCATGTTGGTCAATTGATTGATGGATGGTATGAGTTAGGAGCTTGAGTATATTAATGGTGGATCTGTTGTGACGAAAACCATAATGTCTATCACATATTTAGTTGCTGGATTGAAGATGTTTAACTATGTGCTTATTAATTACAATTTCAGATACTTTACCAAGAGAAGTCGTGGCAGCTATTGGTCTGTGATCAGGGGGGTCAGAGGAACTTCCTTTCTTTGGAATTGGGTGGATATTGGCTTCTTTCCATGAATTTGGGAATGAAGAAGTATGTATGCACAGTCTAAATAATTTAGCTAGAACAGAGGCAAGTTAAGGGCAACACTTTTTCAAAGTATTTGGAAGAATTCCAACTGGGCCAGGAGATTTGGCGGTTTGTAAATTGTCTAAGATGGATTTAACGTATGTAGTCTGCATTTTAGCGGAACAATTTCGGGAGACTCAAGTTCTAGTACATGGGCATTCCGGCTGACAACCTCTAAGGTAGAATTTCTGGCAAATGTACTAACAAGGATATTTGCTTTACCACATGGGTCATCTCTAATGTTACTATCTGAAGTTTGTAGTGGAGGAATGGGTGATGACTCGTTAAAGTTATTATTGAAAGAATTGTGAGTTGATCAGAATATTCTATTGTCATTAGGTCTATTAGGTAGTTTTGATGCTTGGTTTCGACGATAGTTCGATTTAGCGTGATTTATGACTACTTTTGCATGGTTTCTAGCATTTTTAATTGACAGTGATTCAGATTTTTGTTTTAGTTTAAGTAAGAGTTACAGTATTTGGTAAAGACTTTTGGGCCGTTGCTCTGGCACAACTGCTATCAAACCATTTTTAAGAGTTCGGTCTTTTAGTGAACTGTTGACTTTGTATGAATAAATCCATACCTGCTAGTAGCCTATTAAATCATTAATGTGGGACTGGGAAGATTATATATCACTAGAGAAAAAACTCTGCCATGGAATGTCAGCAAGATATTTTCTATATCCATCCCAGTTTGCCCTCTCAAATAGCCACTGGGTCACCCTGACAGTTTCAGAATGGGTAAGTTAGGGAGAGCTAACTAATGAAGCTTTGATGAGATTATGGTTGGAGGAATTAAATGGTGACACCACTTCTGTCCTGTATGGATCTGGATTATTTGTTAGAAATAGATCCAAGAGATGGGCGTTATAGTCAGGATTATCTGGTATTCTGGGTAGCTACTTTACCAACTGCGTGAGACTGAACGATTCTGCAAACAGCTTGCGCTCTAGACCAGTATCGTCCGTCCAGGTACAGTGCAATAACCATTCTGCATGTATGTTAAAATAACCCAAAATGGTAATTTCGGTGCTAAGGGTAAGGTTAAGGCCATTCAACTGTGTGGATAAGGAGTCAAATACACTGGGTTCTGAAGAAGCATTGGAGGAGCGATAGACTACAGACATAATTGGTAATACAGTATTCAGTTAATTTAGTTTGTACAATGAGTAATCAAAACTAGTTGAAGTTTAAAACAGTGTCAACTGCAAATTCAAATTTGATATAACAACAGGTGCCACTCTTGTTACAGTAGTTTGTCAGGAGATGGTAACCAGGAAAACAAAATTGGGATATTTCGGTAAAGGGAAAGATTTGGGGTTCTGTGAAGAACAGGGCTACAGGAGATTTGGATTATAGGAAAAAATGAACTGAATTCAAATTGGTACTGAGAAACTAGATATTGGTGAAGAATAAAACCGCATCTGCACTTCTCCACTGACGAGCATGAACAGAAATTTCAACAGTTGCTGCCGGCACAGTTGCCCGATACTGACTTGGAGAACCCTGCGCCACCAGCGCTACCCTGCCGGTGGTGGCAACCCTATATATATATATATATATATATATATATATATATATATATATATATATTGCCAGACGCCTCAATCCCGTTCGGGGTGGCCACAAACAAATCTCCTCCACGTTTCCCTGTCCCCCACCATTTCACTGCCCTGCTCCCAACTCACACCCCCTCTCTCATATACCTCTCCATCCCATCCCTCCATCTCATCCTCGACCTCCCCCTCCCTCTCCCCCTTCCACCTCACTCACATACACTCTCTTTGTCAGTCTTTCACCCTCCATCCTCTCCACATGGCCAAACCACCTCAGTGTATTCCTCCTAACGCTTCCTATCACATCCACATCCACACCACAACGCTCGTTTATATCCTCATTTATCAGCCTGTTTCTCCATGTGACTCCACAGGCTCCTCTTAAATAACTCATTTCCACTGCTCTCACTCTTGACTTGTGCCCTTCAAACAACGTCCAAGCTTCACTTCCATACATTAGAGTCAGTATCAAAACACTGTCATGTAGTAACTTTTTCACTTCCATGCTCACTTACCTGTTTCTTATCACTGCTTTCAAGTAACCAGCAACCTATCTTCCCTGCTGTACCCTTTCAAGCACTTCACCCTCCAAACCTCCATCCTTACTTATCACACTACCCAAGTACTTAAACGTACTCACATTTTCCAATTCTTCAACATCCAACCTCGCTGTACATCCACTGACTTCACTTCTCTCAAAGACCATCACTTTACTCTTCCCTACATTCACCTTTAGATTCCGTTTCTAACACACTCTCCCAAACTCATCTAACAAGCCTTGCAGCTCCCCTTCGTCTTCACTCAACAACACAGTATCATCTGCAAACAACAGTACAGGAAGTTTCCAAATACCACCCTCTCTCACCAGGGCCACTCCAACATCCACTTCCTTACCTTGTACCTCTTTTATTACCCCATCCATGTACAGATTGAACAACCATGGAGAACTGACACATCCCTGTTTCAACCCAACCTTCAAAGAGAAAAATTCACTCAGTTCACCATCCACACGCACTGCAGCTTTAGCACCATCATACATACTCTTCACAGCATTCAACAACTTCCCATCTACTCCATATATTCTTAATACTTTCCACAATCCTTGTCTATCCACCCTGTCATATGCTTTCTCCAAATCCATGAAAGCCGCAGACAGCTTCTTTCTCTTCTCTAGAAACTTTTCCACTAAAGATCTAAGAATGAATATCTGATCTACATAACCTCTTCCCTTCCTAAAGCCTCCCTGTTCTCCAACTAATTCCTCTGTTATTTCCCTAACTCTGTCAATAAGTATCATACCATACACTTTTCCTATTATACTAAGAAGACAAATGCCCCTATGATTACCACACACTTCTTTTTCCCCTTTTCCTTTGTACAAGGGAATAATTATACCTGACATCCAATCCTCCGGAACTCTACCTTTCTCCCAGGCCAATCTGCACATCTTTCACATCCATTCTACTACTATCTCTCCCCCATGCTTCAACATTTCACTACACACTCTATCAATTCCTGGGGCTTGCCCCAATTTAACTGTCTTCTCACCTCCCTCCTTCTCCCAGCCATTCCCCAGCCACTTATATTCTCATCACTTCCGTCCTCTATGTTCAGCAATTCCTTAAAGTGTTCTCTCCATCTGCTCACTTTTTCTCCCTTCTCCACTAGTAATCTACCATTTTTATCTTTCACTCCCCTGCTAACTTCACTTCCACCCTGTCTTACTCTCTTCACCTCGTTCCAGAACATTTTCTTACAGTTCCTTCACTTTTCACTCAAATTCCTTCCAAATTCCTCATCCACTCTCTTCTTACTCTCTCTTACTAATCTTTTCACCTCTCTCTTTCTTTCTACATATAACTCTCTCTTCCACCTCTCAGCTTCTTCCAAGCCCCTATTTCTCTCTTCACCTCATTCCAGAACATTTTCTTACAGTTCCTTCACTTTTCACTCAAATTCCTTCCAAATTCCTCATCCACTCTCTTCTTACTCTCTCTTACTAATCTTTTCACCTCTCTCTTTCTTTCTACATATAACACTCTCTTCCACCTCTCAGCTTCTTCCAAGCCCCTATTTCTCATCCATTCATTGTATGCTTTCTTCTTTTGTGCCACAGCCTGTCTCACCTATTCATTCCACCACGCTCTTCCTTGCACCCTCCTCCGTCTTCTCTTCATCCCACACACCACAGCACATGCTGCACATATTTCTTGTGAATATCCTGCACACACCTTCCACGTCCCCCATCTGCTCCAATTCATATTTGCCCAATCGTCCCTTCTCTTCCCTCTTATATTCTGCCTTTTTCTCATCCTCTTGTAACCTTTCCACTCTCCTTGCAAATACTCCTTCTTCCCGTCCTTCCCTACTTCTATTTCTCCATCTTATTTGGATCTTTATATATATATATATATATATATATATATATATATATATATATATATATATATATATATATATATATATATATGTTATCTATCCATCCCATCTATCTACCTATCTATCTATCTATCTATCTATATTTTTATCAAATGTACGTGGATTAACTGAAACTGATTGAAGAGGTGAGAGTGTGAGAGAGTGGGAGCATGGATGGGGTACATGAGCGGGAGTAGGTGAGAATGAGACAGCAAAACGAGTGTGAATTGTTGTGAATAACAGATGGAAGGAGAATTTAAGAGAGTATTGATCAGTTGGGTCAAGGATTGTGTGGGTAAGATCGAATGTTAGACTACAAATGTGGGCGATTGTGTGCATGTGTGTGCCAACGCAAGATCGTGCAAGCAGAGTGAGAGAAGAGTTCTGGACAAATGTGGACGTGTACATGGAAAAATTTGAAAGGAATGACAAAGTGTTTTTGATTGGCGATATGAATGGCAAAGTAGGGAATGTGAAGGTGGATGGAGTAGTTGGTGAGTGGAGTGTGCCAGCCGAGATAGATGAGCATGGCAGTGTTTTAGTGGACATTTGTGTCGGGAGGGGGTTGGTGATAGCCAATACCCTCTACAGGCACAAAACTATCTATAGGTATACGTGGCGAGTTATGAGACAGGTGGGTTGTGAACTGAATGAACAGAAGGCAATGATTGATTATGTATGTGTGGATGAAAGCAAGAGCATATAGAGGTTGGGGGAGTGGACTTTCTGACCACCACTTGGTTGTGGTGAGAATCAAGGTTCAAGTGAAATGAAGAAATAGAAGAAGTGAAGGACAGGAGGTAGTATCATATACAAGGAAGGTGGAAAGGTTACAAGAGGATGAGAAAAGCCAGAATATAAGAGTGAAGTGGAGGAGGAATTGGGTAAATATGCACGAGAAAGGAATGTATGCTTCCGTGCCTGAGAGAATAACCTCCGTAATGCGCAAGGCACACTCAGATGGCTCCCGGCCATGGAAGCAATAATCATTCCAGGGAAAATCAAACAAGTACTGCCTGAGGGCCTCCCAATTCGCGGCTCCAAAATGCCACAGACGACGTTTCCCTGGAGGTCCACAGGCCGTACCGGAGTGATAGGACAGGTTAAGGTGATAAGGTTGTGATCGGAGGAGCCCAACGGAGAGAAAAGATTAACAGTGTAAGCAGAAGGATTGTGACGCTTTCCTAATTTCCTCCCAAAGGTATTTACTATCTGCTCTACTTAATTTTGGAGATCTGTAAATTGCTCCTAAGACTAATTTCTCCCCTATTGTTACTAATTTCAACCCAGACACTTTCTGTGTCCCAATTTACTTTAATGTCTGCTTTGTTGTAACAGTTTAATGAATCCTTTACATAAATAGCTACCCCGCCCCTCTTTCTTCCTTGACGGTTTGACACAAAAATATTATAGCCTTTTATCTGATATTCTGCTAAAAATTCTCGAGTGTCTGTATTCATCCAAGTTTCACTGATAACGGCAATGTCTATTTTTTCTGTACAAATTAAAGCCCTCAGTTCATCCATTTTATTACGTAACTGGTTGTGTAGTACACTTTCAGATTATTACTAGTAGTTATGCCTTTACCTTGGGATTTACTGTTTTTAATTTCATTATTAACTGGGAAACTCTTTACTTTACTATTATAAAAAAAAATTTGTACTATTCTTTATCGCCCTTCTATCATCGCTTGTTCTGTCATCTATAATCGCCTGCTCAATTTGAGGTGCCTGAGTGGATGTATCTACACTAATGGTTGAACTTTTGTTCTTAATTTTGCAAGTCTTGATGCATCTATCCAAACATGGTAATAATGATTTCTGAGTGTAACTTCCTGTACGTCTACTTCACACACTCGAAAAAATCCCTCTAACTCCCTATCTATCATTCCAGCTAAAACAGTAACTCCCTGCCTGCTAAGATGAGTCCCATCTCAACTATACAAGGCACTCCGACCATAAAACCGGTCCCAGCTGTCTATGAAAGGTATTGCATTATATTTGCAATACCTTTCAAGGAGGCAATTAAAACCTATTGCTCTGCTCAACCACTCCCTCCCAACTCGCCACCTGGGTAAAACACCAAGTACTACATGGGTTCCTCCCCTCTCCCTAACCTTCTCTAACATCAATTTATACTTCTGCCACAGTACCTCACTCTTACGGCTACTAATATCATTGCCTCCTACACTGAGGCACACAGTGGATTTGTCACCACTATCCTTCACTATATTTGAAACTTTCTCTATCACATTGGCCACCCTGGCCCCTGGAAGACACACATGTTTATTGAGTGGCGTATACATGGCTCTGTTAAGATATCTCACCTGTGAGTCCCCAACAACGGCAACATTTTTCTTACCTTTCTTGTTCTCACTATACTTACCTGCATGGGAAGGTCTCTCACCGTTCTTCTTCTCAAGTTCCCTCTCTGCCATACCTTCACATTCGTCCCGTAGTGCGTCGAATGTATTTGTGGTCTTAATTTCCGATTGTTTTTTAAGGGTGAACTTCGTTGCAACCTTATGGACCAGTGTCCAACCTTCAGCCTTTTTCTCTCTCCTCCAACATCTCCTCCAACAATTCCCTCATTTGTGACTTCTCTTGCCTGAGAACTTGTACCTCCCGCTTCAATTCGAGAAGCTCTTCCTTTAACTGAAAGTATTCTTTCTCAAATCCTGCGGCGGAGACACATCTCTCCATAGAGGACGCCATCACGCACAAATTCACAGGGGTATCACAGGTCACTACAGCACACTAACACAACACTATTACGGGTCAGTAGCACAACACTGTCACATGTCACTAGCACATCACTATCACAGGTCACTAGCACATCACTATCACAGATCACTATCCCAGTTCACTACAACACACTAGCACAACACAATCACAGATCACAGCTAGCTAAATCAGGTACGCCAGGAGACGTCCGAACAGACTGACCTCACGAGAAATTTTTACTGAAAAGCTCTTAGTCTCAGCTATTTAAATAAGATATAGTGCAAGGGGTAGTGTAATTGCTACTGATAGTTGGTGGGCAGCAAAGAGGGCAAGTTAGGGCAAGTTACAGGTCACCGGGTCACCCGGGATGAAGGTTTGATGACAGGCTTGGTGGCAGAAAGCTGGGATGGCAGCGGCAGACTGTTTTAATGGCAAGAAAGCTTGTTGATGGGCTTGGAAGCAGACAGACTATTTGACAGGCTCATTTAGGCAGGCTTGGTTGGCGATAGATAGACTTGGTGACAGGCTGCCCTACTGACGTTAGGCTTGGTTGGCGACAGATGGCAGAGAGTCAGTATATAAGCTACTGGTTTCGATGGAAGACAGGCTTGAAGTAAGACATGTTCTTGACCTAACTGCCACCAAAATGTGTGATGTGAGCCCATACATTTACCATCAGGATTTCAGACTCCGTATTACTACTGGATACTTTATTGGAAGCTTTAATGTTTTACTTACTAAGTGTTGCTGATCTCTAACTCTCGTAGGCCAGTGTCACCCTTACACTGTTTACAGACAGAACTCTCTCCAGCAGAATTTGCAAGAGGTCTGGTGGCCTCAATCTACGGCAGGAAGTCCACAGACGCCTCATGTAGAAACATCTGGTTGCTAACTCGTGCAAAACGCTAGGGATAACACTGCTGGTAACCCCTGAGGTAGTGAGGGAGCATACACAGGTAAACACTGAGGGACCTAGTCAAGGGTGACTCCAGCATGATAGGAACCACCCGGCCCCCCAGAACCCACTTGACCCTAGCCAACATGTGACCAGCTGACTGACATGGTTGGGTCCAACCAGGCCTCCCGTCTAGCTAGAATAGGGAACCAACGGGTTGTGTTGCTAGATGTAGAGCACATCATGCAGCATCATTCAACTGCTAGGACTTCCGTTTCCCAGCATTATGGGATTCCACACACTGTAATCACGTGAGGAGACAAAAACCTCGCCCAAAATGGGAGATGAGCAAGGATGAGCAGCAACACTAGTAGGCCTCTACCTGTGATATAGGAGGGGGGGGGGGAAGGTTGTTTGGTCAACAAGACCGACAGATACTGAGCCCTAAAATACAGGCATGCAACCAGTATAGGTGGCACTACCAGCCACATTTCAAGCCCCGTCACCAAGTCAAGGTGACCCCCTCAGCGGGGCCACTGTTGAACAAAGGCATCCCCCAACCTTTTATACAAATTCATTGACCGAGCCAATCCCTGTCAGGTTTTGCCTGCAAACTTCTGTCTCTTTTTCTTCACCTCCTATTGGGCGTTTTTCTCTTATGCATGCAATCTTTTGATGTCCAATCAGTCAGCCTTTTGCTCCATCAGTTATCCCGTATTCTTGCTACATGACCTGCTCACATCCATTTCTGTTCTTTTAAACCTTCTGTCTTTGACTTTAGTCTGCTCTCTCACCCAGGCTGATTTCTTCCTGTCATTCAAAGATATTCCCAACATTGCCCTTGCTATTGGTCTTTGAGAACAGTTTTGTTTCTTTTCCACTGATATTGTCAGTTTTCAGGTTTCACAACCGTACATCATCGCTGGGACTGAACATTCCTTATATACTTTTTGTGTCATACTTATTAACAAGTCACTTTTCATAATGACTCTACGTTTAACGAAAGCTTTCCATCATTTAGTATTTGGATTAGACATTACTTTGGTTTTACTTCGATTTGTTTTTAGCCGTACTTAGAGATTTTTTTCTGTTTAGGACACATAATATTTCTTGCGGTATCTATTGTTTCTGACATTAGGAAAAAATCATCCACAAATCTTAAAAGGTTTAAGGATTCTCCATTTATGTTTACCCCTTTGTTCTCCCTTTCTATCTTTCTTAATATTGTTTCAAGGAATGCTGGAAATAATTGGTTAATTTGTATCGTCCTGACGCACTCCTTTCTCATTTTTGTCTGACTCTTTCAATAATTTTACGGTAGTAGTTCCCTCTTTGTATATTTTTCGTAGTACTTTTACCATTTTCTTAATTTATTCCTTGTTCCTGAGATGAATATGTACTTTCTATGGGCTGCACTGAGTCGAAAGCCTTTTAGTAATCGACAAAAGCTAACCACAGTAGTTTATTATATTCTGTAGTTTTCTGAATTAGCTGATTCATTGTGTGTAGGTGTTCAGTAGCCCAATACCCGCTTCGGAATCCTGCCTGCTCACGAGATTCGTTTTCTTTCAAATTTGTTATCTTTTTCGTATTGACCTGCATGAAGAGTTTGTAAATAGCTGATAATTACCTAATTTATCGATGTACTAATATGTTTTGAGTTGCCTTACACAGCAAAGTACCTATTGCATTGCACCATGTTTTGGAATTTTTCTTCTTCTTTATACGTTAAGTGGGCTTGTTGGTTTTGAATTTCTTCTCCAACATGCATCAGTAAATATGCTAATATTCCATCTTCTCCTTGGGCCTTTCCTCTGTTCATAATTGAAAGAGATAAATTCATCTATTTTTGCCTCTGGTATATCACTTGTGCCATATGAAAAGCTGCCTGTCTCTATTTTCCTTGATGCATAAAATTCTTTGTAAGATTCTTCAACTGTTTTCACCATCTTCTCTCTGCACTTAATGACGTCACCAGTTTTGTCTTTCAGTGATATAATTTGGTGCTATCCTTCTGCAATTTTGCTTCAAACCTGTTTCAAACCTTTTCCATTTTTGATAGTTTCTTTGATTTGATTCATGTTTCCCTTTCGTTTTTCTTATCTCTGTTTCTTGTTGAGTAGCATATTTATTTCTGTTCCTTCCATTTCGTCTTCCTTTGTTTCATTTTCATCTCATTTCTTCTTTTCATGAGCTTGAGGGTCATTTTTGAATACGTGTTCACCTTTTTGTGTTAGCTTTCAGTACTACCTCCGCTGATTCCCTGAACACTTTTGTCAGTCAGTCATTCAACTCATCAATATCTCTGTGCATAACTTAGTCCAGAAATTTGTCATTTATGTTTAACTGAATTGCAACTGTGTTTTCACTTGATTAATCGGCATATCATTTCTCAGACTGAACCTGTCAGTGCAACCCACCATTTTTTTTTTTTTTTTTCATTTCTCATCTCAGTTTGTTGATACCTGATATTTATGATTGTGTTGTTCTTATCTGGTAAAATTAATTACATTTCGTTCTCTATTTCTCCCTGTGACCTTCTCCAGGTTCATTTTCTCTCTGTTCTTTTGTGGAAGAATGTGTTCATTACACTCATGTTACACATTTCAGAAAATATATCACAATTTCACGTCTGTCATTCTTCTCTCCTTCGAATTTTCCCCCATGTGCTTCCCCATTTTTTTATTTGCTCACTTTTGCATTATAGTCTCCCATGAGTATACTATTTCTGGTCCTTTTTTCTTCTGTAATCTGGGAGATGTTATAAGAGAATGCTTCAGTTTCTTCCTTTGTGCTTTAAGATGCTGCTTTCTATACCTCTATTACCTTTAGGGTGTAGTCTTTTCATAGTCTAATTACAATCCACATTACTTTGTCACACACGGTGCTGAATTTAACAATGTTCTCTTCAATATTTATGTTAACAGGAAACCCTACACCACTATCTCTTTCTGCCTTCCTCTGTAGTAAAATAGGTGGTTGCTGTCTTGGAACTGAATTAAATATTCTTCTTTTCTCTGGATCTCACTCAGACTTATAATATTCCATGTAATGTTCTCTAATTCAGTCATTTAAGTATCAAGTTAGTGATCCTCTGCGAGGACCCTTACATTGTGTTGATAGATTTTCACAGGTTTCATTTTGTTTTATCTCCTGGTCTGTGATTTGCTGAGACAGTTCTTACCTCCCGTGGCACACTGCCCATAAGCACAGGAAGCAGAGTGGTTTGACCTTTAGTAGATGATAATCAAAGAGGAATGCCCCCAAAATCATTACCACTTGAATTCATGTTTGGTTGGGAGGCCTGTGGCAAATAACCCCACCTTCATGCCACATAGTTCTCGTGAGATGTAATTTAATGGCCATCTTATTCAGTATAATCAGTGGAGCCCAAAATGTAGGTAGAGATCCTATGGTCTGTGTCGTCTAACACAATAATTCGTATATCTACAAGACCTTCCTCTATCAGCCACCCGGGGAGGTGCCATGTAGCAGTGGGATCCTGTCCCTGGATATATATATATATATATATATATATATATATATATATATATATATATATATATATATATATATATATATATATATATATTTGTGTGTTTGTGTGTGTGTGTGTGTGTGTGTGTGTGTACATATAGATAGATATGTATATTACATAATTTTGTCATGGCATCAGAGAGAGGGAAGCCTCCAACTGCTCCCACACAGTCATTTCAACCAATTTTGCACATGCCTCTGGATGCACCAAAAAACGTTGGAAGCAGAATTTCCCTAACCTCTAGACACCAGTCCATTTTTACTGCAGTTGTCCTCCCAGTACTGACAATTTCCCGAAAATTGCTTGTTTTCAAATCTTAATGTCTCAGAAAGTATAGAGGTTAGGGAAACAAATTTAAAACTATATTACTCACCGACTTTACTTCGTGTAAATAAAAGCAACCATATGTTTGTAGGAGGTCGTGTCGATGAGTAAGGACGAGTAGAAGATGATTAACTTTTGTCATGTGATTAAGGATGTATTTGGTTGTGTGCGTGTGGCCCCAACTTTGGCTTAGCTCTCAATGCAATAACTTTTCTGTTACTAGATAAAACAGGCACAGTTTCATCCAAGGCATGCCCAGTGGCACTCTCACCGAGCCTTTCCTAGTATCCTTGGAAAGAGGCTTGGCGGGGGTAGATAAGGCAAGGTGTCCACGTGAGAGGGAAACAGGATTGGATGAGAGGTATTCTTGCTTTGGGTGGGAGGAATCTGGACAAGATCAAGTGGCGGCCACTTCAAATTATGGTGCAAAAAATCTTGCAGTTATCTTTGACACTTGGCATCACCAATCCATAAATTTTGCATTGGCTATAACCATTCCCTCGTGGATAAGGGTTAAACACTATTCACTTTGAGTTTTTTTTCTTTTATGAGGATTAAGTGTTTCATCCCTACTTCAACATGCGGTAATTGTGGTGGGATATTTCTGTAGAATTTCATGTCTCTGCAGAGAGAGAGAGAGAGAGAGAGAGATTGACAGCATTCCACATCTACAGTCCTATGTCTCTTACTTCACTGATGTTACTATCCGATGATTTTATTCAGCAGAAAATGGTTGGAAGTTTTGGTGCTTGTGGTGGCATTGGTAGTTTTTACGATGGTTGCATAGCACCTGCGTTGGTGGCGGCGGTGGTGGTGTTAATTGCGGTAACTATGATGATGATGGTTGTTCGATTTTTATTAACCATATTTGCCTTACTTTCATACAATAAAGTGTAAATACACAGGTATAACGCACTCAGACAGCACATACCTCCACCAATGCCATTGTCATTAAAAAGGATCTGGGGATCTGTGAAAATAGGATCTGGATTCGGATCCACTTCTGAATATAATCATTTCTTTCTTGGTTCATGGTCCCCTTTTCCTCAAAATTTCATTGAAATTAATTGAGAACTTTTGGAGACATTCTGCGAGATACTCCTGATCCAGACCCAGATCCGCCCCATAGTTCAACCATTTCTACCTTCGCCCATGGACCACCCTTCCACAAAATTTTATCAAAATCCTTTCATAACTTTTCGAGTACTCCTGCCAACAGATACGTGGATATAGGATCAAGATCCGGATCCGCCCCAAAATTCAATCAATTCTTTCTTGGTTGATGGGCCACTCTATTACAAAATTTTATTGAAATTAATTGAGAACCTGTGGAGATATTGTCTAGGTGACACCGGATCCACGTCCACCCAAATATTTAACCATTTCTTCCTTGGCTCATAGCTCATCCTTTCACAAAAATTCATCAAAATCCGTTCATAACTTTTTGAATGATCCTGATAACAGAGACAAACAAACAATCAGACAAATAAACCTACGCTCGCAAAACATAACCTCCTAGGTGGAGGTAAAATGACCTGCAAAAAGAAATTACTTCCATATTACTGGTGCAAAGCCTACCTACCTAGTACATTGTGCATATAATTATAAATATATATATATATATATATATATTGTTCATACATATATATATTTTATACACACATTATAAATATATATATATATATATATATATATATATATATATATATATATATATATATATATATATATATACCTAGATTGCTTCCCCTAAGGAAAGGGAGGTAGCCGAGACAAGACAACACACTCCCAATTTACTCATCCACTCAAACACATTCATTTGCATCATAGCCCCAGAGGGGAGAAGGGACAGATCCTCACCACACCACACCGCACGAGGGGCAACTGCGCAGTGCAATCAGTGACATCTGCAGTAGGGCCCGACAGCAGAGCTGGTTTACCCCTGCCACATCATAATAGACCCATCCCCTTACCCGCACCTGACCTGATTAGCTGGTCAGACCAAATGCGGGAGAATATCCCCTCAGGGCTGTGTCATCATTTATTCATTCACAATTTCTCTCCATTTATTTCTGTCACGCACAGCCACTCTTCCTTGCTCAACAGACATCCCTCTCGCATCCAGCGCTCTCTTCATGCTGTCCATTCATCCTATTCGTGGTCTCCCACTCAGCCATACACCTCTCACATCAGAGCTAGTTGTCTTTTTCACCAATCGCCCATTATCCCTTCTCTCCATATCCCCAAACCATCTCGACACCCTCAGCCCTACTCGATCAGCCATCTCCCGAACAACTCCAGTTCTCCTTCACACTTCATCAATTCTCACTCGATCCATTCGCATCACTCAACACATACTCCTCAGACACCTCATCTCCATTACATTCAAATTTTCCTCTCTGGTACACCCATATTCCATATTTCAGCCCCATATAATGCAGTCGATACCCCAACACCCTCATAAAGCCTTCTCTTGACATCCATTCTAAGCGAACGACATCTAAACAATTTTTTCGTTCCTCCCACCATCTTTCCTACTTCATTCATTCTAAACTTCACTTCTGCATCTATTCTTTCATCCACAGGAACATGTAACCCTAAATACTTAAAACATTCTACCTCCTCAAGCAACTCACCATTCAAAACTATATTCATCCTCCTACCATCTACCAACCTCGTACATTTCATCACTTTACTCTTATTCTCATTTACTTTCAATTTCCTCCTTTCACACACCCTTTCAAACTCCTCTACCAACTATCTCAATCTCTCCTCTGAATCAGCTACCAGTGCAGTATCATCAGCAAACAGCAGCTGCTTCAGATTCCACTCTCTACCATCAACATTCACCAGACTCAGACCTCCACCCAAAACTCTTGGATTCACCTCCCTTACAACACCATCCATATAAATATTAAACAACCACGGCGACATCACACATCCCTGCCGCAGCCCCACTCTCACGGGAAACCAATCACTCACAGTATTTCCCACTATTACACACGGTTTGCTATTTACATAAAAACATTTCACCCTTTTTAGTAACCTACAATCAAGTCCATACAATCTTAAAACAGTCCACAAAGCTTCCCTATCAATTCTATCATACGCTTTCTCTAAATCCATGAATGCCCAAAACACATCCTTGCCTTTCGCTAAATGCTTTTCACGCACTTATCTCACAGCGAACACCTGATTCACGCATCCCATTCCTCTCCTAAAGCCACTCTGCTCATCACCAAACACTCCCTCTGTACCCTCTCTAACTCTCTTAATTAACACTTTACCATACACCATACCTACAACACTCAACAGACTTAAACCCCTAAAGCTAGTACATTCATACTTATCACCCTTACCATTATACAGCAGAACCACACAAACACTTGCCCAGTCAATTGGCACCATACCTTTCACAAAGCACACATTCAACAATCTTGCTAACTAGTCAACAATAGTTGCTCCACCACTCTTCAGGTATTCCACAGCACACCCATCCATACCTGCAGCTTTCCCTTTTTTCATCTCCTTTACTGCCTCCTGTACTTCCACCATCGTGATCAAAGAATCATTCAACTCTCCCAATACACCGCGGGCTTGTTTACCAATAACTTGCGTGTCCCGCGGGGTTATTTGGGCTCCGACAGACTCTCAAAAAATATTTGCTAAAAATCAGTTATTAGTCCTAGAATAATAAAATTAAATATGCTTATAGCACATAACTTCAGCTTTCTCCTGGAATGATTGTTGAGCCTTCGTCGTTTCCGTAGGACTTGTGGAGACCTCTGAAGTAGGGTAACTAAGTCTCCACTTTACACTTCCCGACAACCCGTTATATGATTACCACAGCCAGATACAAACACCATAAACACTATTCTACCATTTTCAAGTAGTTTGGGATCCATACTAAAAAAAAAAACAGTGTGAAAGCAATGGAAATTACGAGCGCGTCTGATCGCCGCACTTGCGCTAGTTCGCTCTAGGCACTCTGTCATTTATTATTCATAAAACCCCTCACACTTTATATTTCTATTACTATATCACACTTATATATATCTGGAGTCTTTCTCCATAAGTTTCATTCAGTCGTATTATTTTATTGTCATTGAAGTCATTCTATTTTTCAGTCAGTAAAATACGTAGAGAGCCACGGATTCACTCTCACTGTTATAACATAAATTATTTGTACTCATATTCTTATATTACTAATTACTTACATTACTATTTACATTTTCTATTCTATTTTCAATATTTACCCTTCTATTTTACTTACAATATGTTATTCACTGTCACTTTCAGTAAGATGAAACTATAGTACACTGTTCAATCATATGAACTGAACATCCATTGCTTTCACATGCTATTTACACATTATTTACACATTATTTACACATTATTTCCAAATAATTCTGCTTCCACACTTGCACTGTTAGAACTGCTTCTGGCTGTGATAATCGAAGAAGCAGGTTACACAGAGGGGAACCTGGCATTCAGCGCACTGCCAAGAGGTGCGTTTATGCTCAGGTGTGCGGCGTGTGGTATGCGCACATACCTGACACCTGCGAATCGCAGCCTTCCTTTTCCCTGTGGCAGGCATTAGCTCCAGTCTGTGCCGATCCATATACGCCCTCTGCTCAAGTCGGTCGGGAAGTGTAACTGGATGGCGCCTTCGAGTTGCTGCTTGCACCTTACCATATTTTTCCAGCAGCTGCTGGACACAAGTCCTGGCGAACAACCTCAGGGAGAAGGACTTGGGTGGCTTTACCTTCATCTTGTACAGGATGAAGGCGTTCAGCATCGTCATATCTATGAGATGCAGAAAAACTTTCCTGTACCACCTAGTATTCTTCCTGAGGCAGTCGCTCTCACCAATCATCATGTCAGACTTGTCCACCAGCCGCATGTTTATATTATAGTCCAACACAGCATCAGGTTTCATCACAGGTTCGCCTGTCCTACGGTCGACCTTCCCACTGTCTCTCATCTCCCCCTTATGTACGGTGGTGAGCATGTGCACGACTCTCTTGTCATGCCACCGTATTGCCAGCATCTTCTCAGACTTGCGTAGGTGCACGTCTCCTCGCTGCGAGTTTCCTGCCTCTGGGAATTTGGGGAAGTTGGCACGATTACTTTTCACAGTGCCGCAGGAGCCAATGCCGTGCTCAGAAAGGTATTTGGCAAGTTTCGGTGCTGTATAGTAGTTGTCTGTATACAGCACATGATTCCCACCAAAATACTTTTCTAGGAGCACTTTCACTACACAGCCTGAGAAGCCAAGGGGGGGTGTTTTATCGAGATCGACAGTGCTGGCTGAATATATGACGAAGTCAAGGATGTACCCCGTCTTACAGTCGCACAGTACAAAGAACTTAATTCCAAAGCGATGGCGTTTGCTTGGAATGTACTGGACAAACTGAAGACGTCCTCTGAACAGAACCAAGGACTCATCAATGACAACCTTCTGAAATGGGTGGAAGAATGACATGAACTTATCCTTCATTCTGTTCAGAATCTCCCGGATCTTCCAGAGTGGGTCGGTTTGGGAAGATACATCATTATCGGCAAAGTGCAGGTTTCCCATGATGTTCCGGAAGCGATCTCTGGCCATGTACTTGTTGAAGGTCGGTGAGGGTAGTAAGGGGTCCATGGACCAGTATTCTTCCAACTCATGCTTCTTGGAGTGTGGCATAAGAAGCATGAGGGCAAAGAACACATACAGCTCCTGCACTCCCAGCATGGTCCACTGTTGCATCTTGGCTGCACCTGTACCACTAGCAGCACGTTGTGATTCGAACCTGTTAGTCTCATCACATATGTGCTGCATGACTTCGTCATCTAGGAAGGCCAAAAGGTAGTCGACACACTCAGCATTTTCGTCCATAGTGAAGGCAGGCTGAACTCCTGACGAGCTCTCATCGAAAACCAGGTTTTCGGGGACAAAATCTGACCCTTCCGTCCACGCGAAGGCGTCCAGGATTCCCTGGCGTGGCGGTGGAGGGATGGTGGTGGTGGTGGTGGTGGAGGTTGGCTGAGAGGGAGGCTTATCTCGGTCAAGGTCAGTCGCACTGACCCTAGGTTGCCGTACAGCACTAGCAGTCCTTACCCTACTAGCTACACTACTTCTCACTCTCTTAGATCTACCTCTACCTCTACGGCCGGCC
Organism: Coenobita brevimanus; assembly: GCF_032717465.1. Lineage (NCBI taxonomy): Eukaryota > Metazoa > Arthropoda > Malacostraca > Decapoda > Coenobitidae > Coenobita > Coenobita brevimanus. Next base: position 26,849,438 of record NC_136978.1, read on the forward strand.
TTCACTGTTGATGCTGGTGGTGACTCCGACGACGAAGACTCCGGAGATAACTCAGCCGACGATGATGACGAGATGAGTAAAGCGGGGCTTGGGGAACTGGGAGGTGAATTATCTCGTGACTCATGGCGGGCTGGGTCACGTGGGGGCATTGTTCTGGGGCTAACACGCCGCCTTTTCACTCCCTTCCCAAATTCTTTTCCATCCTGCACTAAAGGCTCCTTTCCCTTGGAGCTACACACAGATTCACTGGTAGGAGCACTTGTTGTCGCTGTTTCTGGCGCGATAAGTTCACCTGGCTCATCACACGATTCACCGGAATCGTCAAAGTCGCTGTCCATTATTATCATCGACAATTCAGCAAGTTCTCGTGCCACTGCAGAGTCACTGAGGCCTTTCCTGCTTGCCTCAACACTTTTCTTGGGGGTAGAGGTCACGGGGCCCTTTGCAATGGGTGCAGAAGCGGCAGGAATGGCGGGGCGCGAGTGCGACATGTTGTCTCTGCAGTGGAGGACAAGGAACTAAATGCTGCGGCTTATATGAGAAGGGAAGGGTTGACAATGACACTTTAGGCTGACTGCTGCTAACTTACAGGCTAATTTTTTATAGGTAGAAAATCTCGGCAATAAATAAAGAAATAGGTACTTCCAGGTGAATGTAAATGTCAATTAGGATTCTCCCTTCCTTTCTGATATATATTTTTATTACAGACATCGATTACAAGGCATAAATCAAAGGGGAAATTACCGTGGTAATGTAGCGAATGAATGCACGTGAGGTTTTGTCAGGTGATAATTGGGCAATTTCAGGAGTATAACACTATCACTTACCTGTTTTTTTTTGGTATATATTATTGGGTAAAAATATTGGGCATAGGGCTTATTTCAATGGATGAAATCTGTGGAAAAAGAAGAGGGAAATTTCCGTAGCGCAGCGCGGCGTGAGAGGTGAGAGGAGAGGGTAATGGAGGGCAAGTAGGGAGGAGTCAAGAAGGGGGTAAATTATCTGAGAAGGGAAGGGTTGACAATGACACTTTAGGCTTACTGCTGCTAACTTACATGCTAATTTTTTATAGGTAGAAAATCTCGGCAATAAATATAGAAATAGGTAGTTCCCGGTGACTGTAAATGTCAATTAGGATTCTCCCTTCCTTTCTGATCTATATTTTTATTACAGACATCGATTACAAGGCATAAATCAAAGGGGAAATTACCGTGGTAATGTAGCGAATGAATGCACGTGAGGTGTTGTCAGGTGATAATTAGGCAATTTCTGGAGTATAACACTATCACTTACCTTTTTTTTTTTTGGTATATATTATTGGGTAAAAATATAGGGCATAGGGCTTATTTCAATGGATGAAATCTGTGGAAAGAGAAGGGGGAAATTTCCGTAGCGCAGCGCGGCGTGGGAGGTGAGAGGAGAGGGTCATGGAGGGCAGGTAGGGAGGGGAGTCAGGAAGGGGTTAAAATAGCTAAAATGTCAACAATGGATGGGAGTACAGATGAGATTTGGAGTGCTGACTAGTGTTGGACATTGGCAGTACTGATATATGATACAAGCCACCACTTGAGAGCCCGGGATAATTCAAAATAACACAGAATCACAAAAGTGACGCCCCGCGGTATGATCCATTGTAGCCGAGCGTCACGAAAGTGACGCCCCGCGGTTAAGGGGTTAATCAATTTTCATCAACTTTACAAGATGTATTTGCACTGATCTTTCTTGAATGTTGAGAAAATGTCATGTGCCATCGAAAAGTCTCTCTCTCTCTCTCTCTCTCAGCAACTTACCTCGTCAATAGTCCAATAACAGTTTATAAGTTTATTCTTATAGTGCTGAACACATCCAGAACAGTCCTTATCGTCTCGCATGCAGTCTGCCATCGTGCCTAGTAAAAACAGCAACGCCAGTGGCACGAGATGGCAGTACAGTAGGCATCGGGGAAAATAACGGCCAGGAACGGCCAAGGGAAAGATTTAGTACAGTATTAGTGTGCAGAAGACAGATAATAATATATTAATTAACTAATTTTCCATCATATTTTAAATTTTACTTGTTCATTAACATATAAAGAGATGCATGCGTATATAGGCATAAATTATACAGGTGAATAAATTAAAGTTGGGTATGCATAAGTATACCTGTCAGTAGAAAAATTAATTATGCACGAAAATAATCTCTCTCTCTCTCTCTCTCTCTCTCTCTCTCTCTCTCTTTACTTACTAAATATCTTGCCGTAGGTATCATCAGATATCTTTAATAAACAGGTTAGACATCCATCGCTGCCTTCGCAAAGTATCGCTGTTGGGGGATAAAAATAAAATAGTACGGTGCTTTTAGCTGTCATAAACACTTGCACTACCATATATCTTTCCCCTCAAATAATACTGGCTGAATAAAGCAAGAATAAAATGATGGGGGTTATTTCCAAGGTGATGAAAATCTGCTAGCCTTTTCAGTTCAGTTGATAGTCAAGATTAGGTAACTGGAGAGTCAGATTGACTGGTAATCAAGGAGACTCATTCCTACTTCGTCGCTTTGGCTCAGTGTATTATGCAACAGCAATTTATAACTGAAGAATTGGGGGTGGCCCAGTTAACTTAAATGAATGCAAACTGATTAAGTACTATAATTGGCAACGTAAATTATATAGACAGCATCCTAAAGCATGTTATCTTTTATACGACGAGAGACAAATAAGCTGAACAAATTCGCAAAGGAACAGAACAGTTATGGTGTGCGTTGGGATAAGGGAATATTGATTTAACGCAGAGACCACGATAGGTTACTCCTAAGCTGAAAGGAACTGTCTGGTGATAGTAAGAATAAAACAGCAAGGAGATGCAAAGAAAGACAAAGACTGGAGAGATATTCAGGCAGTGGGGAAAAATGCTACACTCAGAAAAAAATACGGACGGCGGACAGATGTATAGTCAGAAGGGAGAAATACACACAGGGGACAAAACGGCAAAGAGTAGATAGAATTAAAGGTATAGGGCGGAAATGCTGCAAGATGACAAATTAAGGCCGTTGCTGAGATGGAGACACTGAACAGGTGGACAAACAATGGTAGAGGATACACGCTGTGGAGAAATGCAGGCAGATGGCTAAAATGTGTGATGTGAAGTGGATGAAGAGAGGCACACTGAAGTGGTATAGGCCCCGATGAGTGTCCCGGCGAGAGGAAGACAAACGGATGGAAAAATAAAATAAAAAAAAAGTTGAATTCATACATAAATACTTTCAGACAAATAGTTACCGGCAATTTTTCGTAGGTGGCTGAGGCGATGGCCAGCGCTGTCAGCCTCACAAGAACAATGGCAAACACACGCATCCTGCACCTGTGGGGGACAGCTCTGACTAAGGTAAGGTTATATTAGTCTAGGTTGAGGTAAATGAATTTAGCTTAGGTTAGGCTAGCTCATGTTAGGTCAAGATAACTTAGGCGCGGTTAGCTTACTTTGTGCTAAGTTCGAACAGAGTAAGTTATTTTTTTTTATGTGAGGAAGAAGGAACCAAAGGCAACGAGCCCGCAAAACTGTTCCCTCCAAGAGAAAAACAAAATACAAGAGAGAGACAAATTCAAGGCCCGATCATTTCGTGATGCCTGGACACACTGCGTTTGAAAGACTGGAGATCATAGGAAGCAGGAAATACAGACAGAGGGAGACAGTTCCAGGTAGTATGTAATTGTAACTAAGTATTCCTTAAGGAGTTCCAAAACTTTTGTTTATCTTCTTGAGCTTAACTGACTGAAGCTGGGTTTCCTAATGCTATTTCAGCGAACAAAAGACAAGACAGAGTAATGATTCAGTGACATGACTGAATGACAGACATATGTTTTTTACCATTTTTCAGGATTATTTTTTTCTTCTCATTACTCACATTCCTTACACGACAAGGAATAAAGAATCATTTCTTTCATAATATCTAAAACATGCCTCTAGGTACAGTATTTCTTTTACAACCACATTAGAGTGTCTTAACGTGATGTCACTCTGCACCCTGGGTGGAGGTACTGCGGTGTCCAATCGGGAGTCAAACCTCTTCATACTTCGCTGTACCTTACCATGTGAAGGATCTTGTTCCAACACTGGTAAGGGCTTGTGTACTGGAAAGGAGCGCCCGACACTTTTTTTTTTTTTAATATGAGGAAGAAGGAACCAAAGGCCATGAGCCCGCAAAAACAGTTCCCTCCAAGAGAAAAACAAAATACAACGGGAGCCAAATTCAAGCAACGATCATTTCGAGATGCCTGGACACACTGCGTTTGAAAGACTGGAGATCATAGGCAGCAGGAATTACAGACAGAGGGAGACAGTTCCAGAGTTGACCTGTTGCATAAATGAAAGACTGGGAGTAATGGTTAACTCTTGAATTAGAGAGTTGGAGAGAATAGGGATGAGAGTTTGCTGCCAGACGGGTGCTACGCGCCCATCATAGAGGTGGAGGAATGCATGCAGACAGTTCAGAGAAGCAGTGACCATTAAAGTAGCGATAGAAAAGAGATAAAGATGTAACAGTGCGGCGAAGAGACAGAGGTTGAAGGGAGTCAGTAAGGGGAGGAGAATTAATGAGACGAAAAGCCTTTGACTCCACCCTATTGAGAAGAGCTGTATGTGGGAAGCCTTCCCACACACGAGAGCTGTACTCCAAACAGGGGTGGATAAAACCCCTGTATAGAGTCAACATTTGTGCAGGGATAAAGAAAGAGTGGAGTCAGCTTAGCACACCCAATCTCTTGGAAGCAGATTTTACAAGAGATGTAATATGATCTTTCCAAGATAAGTCCCGAGTAAATGAAACCCCAAGCATGTTCAAGGATGATGCAGGATTAAGCTGAATATTATTAAACATTAGTGGGTATACCTGTGGAAGATTTTGTCGGGTTGATAGGTGTAAGAACTGAGTCTTAGATGCATTAAAAACAACCAGATTATTTTTACCCCAGTCAGAAATACGAGCCAAGTCAGACATTACGTGTGCCATAGCCTCATCCCTTGTTTCTTGAAGTAACTGCTGAGATGGGTGTTGCTGGAATCGAATGGAAAGGTGAAGGGTGGAGTCGTCAGCGTATGAGTGGATAGGATTAGATGTACAGCTTAGAAGGTCATTGATGAATAAAAGGAAGAGAGTTGGTGATGGGACAGAGCCCTGAGGAACACCACTGTTGATAGATCTAGGAGAAGAACGATGGCTGTCTACAACAGCGGCTATAGAACGACCAGAAAGGAAGCTAGCGATGAAGGCATAGATAGAAGGACAGAAACCGTAAGAGGGCAGTTTGGAAATTAAAGATTTATGCCAGACTCGATCGAAAGCCTTTGAGATGTCAAGTGCAGTGGCAAAGCTTTCGCCAAAGTCCCGAAAGGAGGATGACCAGGAGTCTGAAAGGTAGGTGAGAAGATCGCCAGTGGAGCATCCCTGACGGAACCCGTACTGACGATCAGAAAGAAGGTTGTAATAGGAAAGATGCCTTAAAATTTTTCCATTGAGAATTGACTCGAAAACCTTGAAATACAGGACGTTAAAGCAATTGGACGATAGTTGGAGGGTTGGGAGTGGTCACCCTTCTTTGGGACTGGCTGAATGAGAGCAAACTTCCAGCAAGAAGGAAAGGTACAAGTTGACAGACAAAGGCGAAAGAGTTTGCCTAGGCAGGGTGTAAGCACAGAAGCACAGTTCTTGAGAACAACAGGAGGGACCCCACCAGGCCCATATGCTTTGTTAGTATTGAGGCCAGTGATGGCAGAAAATACATCAGCAGAAGAAATTTAATGTCAGCCATGAGGAAGTCAGAGGGGGGAAGTGATTGAGGAACAGCACCTAAATCATCTAAGGTGGAATTGGAGGAGAAAGTCTGTGCGAAGAGATCTGCTTTATCAGTAGAAGAAATAGCTACAGAACCATTAGAGTAGAAAAGAGGAGGGAAGGATGATGAGGTAAAGTTGTTAGAAAGGTTTTTGGCAAGGTGCCAGAAGGAACAGGAAGAATTCGTGCTGGAGAGTTGAGAACATTTAGTATGGATGAAATTATTTTTAAAAGTGCATAGAACAGACTTAGCACGATTCTGGGCAGAAACATAAAGATGATGTGATTCAGGGGTGGGTTGGCTCCGGTATCTTTTGTAGGCCCTCTCCTTGTTGCGGACAGCATTAGAACAAGAGTGATTATGTCATAAACGACATTTGTGTTATAAAATACCTTGTGGTTCTTTGCGCTTGAGTTGTAGTTGAGTTATATATATATATTTTAGACTTGTGGTCGAGCGGCTTTTATATCTTGTAGTAACTTCCCCATTTGTTATGTAGTGACAGGAGAGGTAAAGAATAGTATGGGACTATTTTTATTTGTCTTGGAAATATTAACAAGTCTCTCACACAGAACGAAGTATAAGTCCCGGGTTGCTACCTCCCTGTCTCACTATCTGTCTCTCTCTCTAATTGCCAAGCCCTTCTCCTGTGACCTGTCTCTAGGATCGCTTGTCCCCTTCTAAACTCTCTTTCCTAAAATCTGGTGTAGCAGGGGTGTGTCACGTGTGTTCCTCGTGGACGGAAAGCTTAAGAAGCCTGTGTGTGAGTATGTGTGTATATGTGTGTGTATGGTTACTAGGTCTTTGTTCACGAGAGGACTGCTGACAGCTAACTGCATCATCTCCTTACTGGCTGCTGTCGTCAGCTTTCCTCAGTGTTAAGAGTGTGTAAGCATGTTTAGCACTGCTCGATTCTCGCAGACACAACACCTTCTCATCATCTGACTCCCTGCTTCTATCTGTCTCTCTATCTATCTATTTATCTATCTATCTATTATGATTTGTAAATATAATATGTAGTCCAACATCTGCTCGGCCGCGCGAAAATGGCATACCATCGACAGTTAATAGTCCTTTTATATTAATACATACTACATACACATTATAATGAACTTATAAGCTAATTAAGTGAAATACATAATATTGTAAAGTAACATAATTGTATGAATATTGTATACATATATTATTCATAGTTAATAGTGATTATTCAGTAATATTACATTTTAAATAAGTTGTATACATATTTGAATAAATGCATTAAAGTAAATTATTTAACTGTAATACAGTATGTATTTGGGTTATTATAGTGAAATGCATACATGCAAGAATAAAAATAGTTTAAAATTAAGATTATTGTAAGAGTTATTAATATTTCATTTAAAGATAATGGTACTGGTCTGCCATATATGGGTCATTCTTCTTTGTATTATTATTATTATTATTATTATATATAATATATATATATATATATATATATATATATATATATATATATATATATATATATATATAATTAATACAATATACAAAACTACAAAATATATACACTTTATTCAGGGTGGTTAACTGTGATGTTAACTCTCCCCCCACTAAATAATGACTCCAAATTAGCAATTCTTGCATGCATTCTGTGCATTGCGAACAGCAGTACTGCAACTACAATGCAGACGATTATAAAGACAGTAGGTGCTGGGCCATACACATAATATGGGTTGAACATACTCAAACTCAAATCTTCCCAGGGCTTCATTGTTTCATTGATCAGCTGCATAGTTTCAAACTTAGGTGAAGTCAGCTTAATACTTGTGCTCATGTTTAAGTTCATATTAGGCAGTGGGTGGAAATGTTTGTGTGTATGGTTGAGAATGGCGTAGTGATTGATGCTGGATAAAGTAGACATGGCTCGTGTAAATACCACACAGTAGTCTGGTGCTATGTATAATCCTGAGGCTGATGTATGAGATGGTGGTATATCTGGACAGACTATGTAAACTGATGTGTTATGAGGGAAATAAAAAAACTGTGAGTGTCCAATGCGTTGATGGTGTACAAGTTTATCTGGAGCAAAAGTGAAGTTGCAATGATGATGAATATTGTTATTGCTGATGATAGCCATTTCACAAGGAACTGTATCAGTAGGATGAAACGTGAAAATGTATGCAGGACAAAGATGAACAGCATGTAAGGATGTGCAGCACTTTCGTTCAATCGTTGACTCACTTGCGAAAGTGAGTGTCCCGTCTCTTGGAGACGTTAGTCAAAGGATATGAGAAAGGAATGTATGCTTCCATGCCCAAGAGAATAACCTCCGTAATGCGCAAGGCACACTCAGATGGCTCCCGGCCAGGGAAGTAATAATCATTCCGGGGAAAATCAAAGAAGTACTGCCTGAGGGCCTCCCAATCTGCAGCTCCAAAATGCCACGGACGACGTTTCCCTGGAGGGTCCACAAGCTCTACCGGAGTGATAGGACAGGTTAAGGTGATAAGGTTGTGATCAGAGGAGCCCAACGGAGAGAAAAGATTAACAGTGTAAGCAGAAGAATTAGTTGTGAGGAAGAGGTCAAGTATGTTGGAGCTCTCTCCAAGGCGGTCTGCGATATGGGTAGGGTGCTGTACAAGCTGCTTTAGGTCATTAAGGATAGAAAAGATGTAGCCTTGTTCACCAGGTGAATCAGTGAAAGGAGAGGAGAACCAAAGGTGGTGGTGAACATTGAAATCTCTAGAATGGAGATTTCAGAGAAAGGAGAAATGGATAGAATGTGTTCCATCGTAGAAGTAAGATAGTCGAAGAATTTTTGATAGTCAGTAGAATTAAGGGATAAGTAAACAGCACAGATATATTTAGTCAAAGAATGACAGGAAAACTGAAGCCAGAGTGTAGAGAATTCAGAAGAATCAAGTTCAGAAACATGAGAGCAAGGTAAGTCGTTGCACATATATATACAACAGCCACCTTTGTCTTCGAAATGAGTATAGAGAAAGTAGGAGGATACAGAAAAGGGTTTGCCGTCAGTCGCCTCAGACAGCTGAGTCTCAGTTAGAAAAAGAAGGAGAGGTTTAGAGGAGGAGAGGTGGTGCTCAACAGAGCGAAAGTTAGAGGAAAGGCCAAATGAAGAAGAAGAGAGTCAGACAGTGGTTCCAGGCACCTCGAGTCGTCACCAGGAGAGGGGCAGATGGTGGGGGCATTTATGGTCTCCCCCCCTGGGGACTCCGAGGCGATAGAAAAGAAATAAAGATGCAACCGTTTGGCGAAGAGACATACGTTGAAAGGAGTCAGTAAGAGGAGGAGAGTTAATGAGACAAAAAGCCTTTGACTCCACCCTATTGAGAAGAGCGGTATGTGGGGAGCCTCCCCAGACATTAGAGTTGCACTCCACACAGGGGGATAAAACCCCTGTATAGAGTCAACACTTGTGTAGCACCGGAATTGTACAGCACCGGAATCGTTTAAGGTGGAAATGAAGAAGAAAGCCTGAGCGAAGAGATCTGCTTTATCAGTAGAAGAAATAGCTACAGAGCCATCAGAGTAGAAAAGAGGAGGGAAGGATGATGAGGTAAAGTTGTTAGAAAGGTTTTGGGCAGGGTGTCAGAAGGAGCGGGAAAATTCGAGGTGGAGAGTTGAGAGCATTTAGTACGGATGAAATTATTTTTAGCAGAGCGAAGAAGAGACTTAGCACGATTCCGGGCAAAAACATATAAAAGGTGTGATTCAGGGGTGGGTTGGGTCTTGTACCTTTTATAGGCGCTCTCCTTGTTGCGGACAGCATTAGAACAAGCGTGATTAAACCAAGGCTTCCTTGCATTAGTCAAGGGAGATGAAAAAGGAATGAATGCTTCCATGCCCGGGAGAATAACCTCCGTAATGCGCAAGGCACACTCAGAAGGCTCCCAGCCATGGAAGCAATAATTATCCCAGGGAAAACCAAAGAAGTACTGCCTGAGGGCCTCCCAATCTGCAGCTCCAAATGCCACAGACGACGTTTCTTTGGAGGGTCAACAGGCTGTACCAGTGCGATAGCATAGGTTAAGGTGATAAGGTTGTAATCGGAGGAGCCCACCAGAAAGAAAATATTAACAGTGTAAGCAGTGGGATTAGTTGTAAGGAAGAGGTCAAGTATGTTGGAGCCCTCTCCAAGGCGGTCAGGGATACGGGTAGGGTGCTGTACAAGCTGCTCTAGGTCATTAAGAATAGGAAAGGTGTAGGCTTGTTCACCAGGTGGATCAGTGAAAGGAGAGGAGAGCCAAATGTGGTGGTGAACATTGAAATCTCCTAGAACGTAGATTTTTCGTTCTGAATATACATATACTGTAACATATATATATATATATATATATATATATATATATATATATATATATATATATATTGTTACATAGCCTATGATTTCATCATCCTTTGTGTAATTCTAACGTACAGTATGCTGCATGTTTGATCACGAGCGTGTTCTACCTCACTCCCCCCTTCTACCCTTATAGTAAAGTAAGTCGTTCTTTCTGTTGTTCAGAGCAGGATTGTCAACTCTTTGTCCCCATGGCTTCATTTGCGCGTCCTTCTTAAAAGTTGTATCAAGCTCTGCCTGCCGCTATATAATGAGCTCAGTCTCTGCATTATTGCCACTTAGATCTACTCCTCATTTTGTTCACATCTCTGTCCTCCCCTGTACAGTTGTTATTATTGTGAGTGCTCAGGAAGTCTCCAACCATTTAGCAGCTGTGTAATTTGAGTATAACTGTTATTGCATTTTTTCTTGTACTGTGTAGCGTGGGGTGTTAATTCTTGGGCCTAGTAAGGTTTTTGTGATTCATGTGTTTGGGGTGTCAGCCCTTATTAAAAATATTTTGTATCTGTAATAATATATCTTGCATTCACTGAGTATTATTTGGTTTTTTATTTTATCAGGGCTGTCTTAGATAAATTTACTCTTGCTAATTTCGTGTTAATAGAGGCTATTGCAGTTAAACATATATTTAACCTGTTTTTGCCATTACATTATCCTTATGAGTCCTGAATGTTTTGTTGTTAGTTTGAGCATTAAACTTTAACTTGTAATTTTACCTAACTCTTTGTTTTGAACCTGGAACTTTATGGGACAGTAGTGATTTTTAGTATTCTCACTTAAAGTGTACATTATCTTTCTCTGTTCCGTAACATAAATTTGGCGACCTCATATCAGGATATTCAGGATATTATCATAAGGATATTGCCTGATATTTTGCGACTGTGATTTATTCATGATGTCTACTATTACTACTCTTGATGAAGCCAAAGATTTTTTGTCAAATGTGCAAACAGTGTGTGATGTAGAAAACAGAACAAAGAATGAACTTAAGCTTGTTGCTCAACAATTGGGAATTGTTGTTCGCTCTCATCATTCTAAAGATCAATTTGTTGACATGATTAATGAAAGCTTGTTTAATGTAACTCCTCCAAATGAGCAAACGCAGATTGAAATAGCTAAGTTACAGCTAGCTCTGCAGGAGGCTCGTGTTAAGGAGGCTGAATTTCAGGCAAATGCTAAGGAGGCTGAGTTTCAGGCTCGTGCTAAGGAGGCTGAGTTTCAGGCACAAGTTGAACTTGCTAGGATTCAGGCAGACCATGAGTATCGCATGAAACAAGGTGGAACTGGATCATCTAGCTCTCATGATTTTGATGTGGCTAAAAATGTTAAACTTGTCCCTCCTTTTAATGAATCTGATTTAACAAAGTATTTTCAGCTGTTTGAGAGGGTAGCTACAGGTTTTAATTGGCCCAGAGAGTATTGGCCAGTACTCCTTCAAACTGTTCTGGCGGTAAAGCTCAAGTAACTTATGCATCTTTGCCTCAGGATCAATGTGATAATTACGATGTAGTTAAGAGCTTGATTCTTAAGGCGTATGAACTTGTTCCTGAAGCTTATAGAGTAAAATTTAGGACAACTTATAAGCAAGATAAGCAATCCCATGTTGAGTATGCAAAAATCAAAGAAGATATGTTAGAGCAGTGGTTAAATTCTAAGAATGTGGGTTCTGATTTTGACAAATTTAAGCAGATGATTTTGCTGGAAGACTTCAAGAGGTGTATTTATAAAGATGTAAGCCTATATCTTGATGAGAAAAGAATAGATAATTTGTCTGATGCTGCAGTTTTAGCTGATGAATATGTCCTCACTCACAAGAGATATTCTAAAGAAAAAGGGAAAGCTGAGAGTAAGTACGTTGCCTCTAGTCAGAGTACAGGTAACAGGAAAGAGAATAAAGATGATGTTTCTCAGGAAGTAAATACCAGCTTCACCTCTAGATTTCAGAAAAGTAAATGTACTTATTGTAGTAAGCTTGGTCATACTACGGAGAAATGTTTCAGGAGACAGCGTGATGTGAACAAAAAGGAGTCTTTAAATATTCAGTCAATTGGTCTAGTGTCCACCCTTGAGAGTTCCCAGAATTCTTTAACTGAGTTAACTGAACCTGCTTTGAGGGGTAACTTAAATTCTCATGATGGAGCTCCTCTTTTGAGCAGTAACATGGGTGACACTCTCAAGAGTTCATGTGCTAATTTCCTGTCTGATGGTTTTGTCAGTCCTCTGGACAGTAATGAGAGGAAATCAATTAAAATATATCGTGATATAGGTGCTTGCCAATCTCTTATGCTGACCAGTGTTTTAGGCTGTAATGTTAATTCCTCTGATGAAACGGTAATCTTACAAGGTGTAGGGAATAATTACTTCTCAGTCCCTCCGTGCAGAGTGAATTTAGAGTCTGGTTTTGCTAATGGTTCCGTTATGGTTGGGTTGGTTGAGACACTCCCAATGTCAGGTGTAACTTTCTTACTTGGAAATGATATTGGTGGAAGTCAAGTGTGTCCAGCTCCTCAGTTTTCTAGTGAGCCAGTGGCTGCAGCCCAGGATTGTGATGTCCCTGATGTGTTCCCTGCATGTGCTGTCACTAGGGCTAAGTCTAAAGTTACTGGTGACTTAGAAGATAATGATGATGATGATGTTATCCTAGCTGACACTTTTCTTGTTAATCTGGACGACTCACCAGATGAGGCAGTACCCCGTAGTGTTGATAATTTGTCTCGTCAAGAGTTGGTTGGGTTGCAGGTTGCTGACCCTGAGTTGAAAGGTCTAGCTAACTCTGCTTGCAGTGAGGAAGAGTCAGCCGGTGCTTCTACTTGTTATTATATAAAGTCAGGAGTTCTTATGAGGAAGTGGAGACCCCCAACAGCATCAGCCAACTGTGAGTGGGAGGTTGTACATCAAGTTGTCATCCCTCGTGTTGGTAGGCAGGATATCATTAGAGTGGCTCATGATTCCAGTTTGGCAGGACACCTTGGAGTGAGAAAGACTGTGGCACGCATTTTGAAACACTTCTACTGGCCAGGTATCTTCAGGGATGTTTCCTGGTATTGTAAGTCTTGTCACACCTGTCAAGTTGTGGGGAAGTGTAATCAGACCAAAAAGGTTGCACCTCTAGTTCCCATTCCTCCTTTTGAGGCGCCTTTCACCCGTGTGTTGGTGGATATTGTGGGCCCTCTTCCTAAGACTTCTTCAGGATTTTCTTATGTGTTGACCCTGATTGATATGGCTACTTGTTATCCTGAAGCCATTCCACTTAGAAATATCTCAGCAAAGAACGTGGTTAAGGAAATGCTAGGGTTCTTCACAAAGTTTGGTCTGTCCAAGGAGGTACAGTCAGACCGGGGAAGTAATTTCATGTCAAATGTTTTCAAGCAGTCTCTGAAAGAGTTGGGCATCACCCAGATCACGTCTTCAGCTTACCATCCCCAGACCCAAGGAGCATTGGAGAGATATCATCAAACACTCAAATCGATGTTCAAGAAATACTGTTTGGAACATCAGAAAGACTGGGATAAAGGTCTTCCATTCATTGCATTTGCCGCAAGAGAATCTCCAAATGGATCACTGGGCTTCGCACCCTTTGAACTACTGTTTGGCCATGAACTAAGAGGACCCCTTAAGCTACTCAAGGAATGCCGGCTGTCGGAGGAAGATGACGTCAACCTGCTGGAGTATGTGATGAAGTTCAAAGAACGGTTGTCCACTGCTTTACAGCTGGTGAGAGAGAATTTAGGAGCTGTTCAGGAGAAGATGAAGACTTGGTATGATAAGAAGTCCAGGTTACGCCACTTTCAGCCAGGAGATCAGGTTTTGATTCTGCTACCAGTGCATGGGCAACCTCTTCAAGCCAAGTTTAGTGGTCCTTATTTCGTGGAGAAGAAACTCAGTGATGTCAATTATGTCATCGCCACACCAGATCGTAGAAAGAACACGCAACTTTGTCACATCAACATGCAAAAGTTATATCACAGGCGGGACGAAAATAACCCAGTCTGCACTGTAGCTGTTCCACCCGAGTCTGCAAGTGAAGCTCTCCCATGCAGTATGAGCCTGAGTGATAGTTTGGGGAAGAATCCTGATATCATGAATGATCTCCAGACTAAGCTTTCTCATCTACCTCCCGAGGAAAGGCGGGAGTTTTCGGTATTACTGCAGGAGTACCCGCAAGTGTTCCGTGCCACTCCAGGAAGAACCACTGTGTTGATGCATGATGTCGATGTTGGAGACGCAAAGCCAATTAAACTGCCTCCTTACCGTGTGAACCCAGTGAAAGTTCCTCTCATCCAGAAGGAGCTTGGCTACCTGTTGGACCACAAGATGATTGAACCCTGTCAGAGCGAGTGGAGCTCTCCTGTCACTCTGGTCCCTAAGCCAGGGGGGTCACAGCGGCTTTGCATTGACTACAGACGTGTTAATCAGATAACCAAAACAGACACTTACCCTCTCCCTCGCGTGGAAGATTGCATAAACAAGATCGGAAAGGCTAGGTACATAAGTAAGTTTGATTTGTTAAAGGGATACTGGCAAGTACCTATGACTGAACGTGCTAGGGAGATCTCATGTTTTGTAACACTAGGAAAGACTTTTGCATGTTCTGTAATGCCATATGGTATGAAGAATGCACCAACCACATTTCAGAAGCTCATGAATGTTGTAACAGAGGGTTTGGCAGGGAGTGTTGTTTATATTGATGATGTATTAATCTTCAGTGACAACTGGAAAGATCACCTATGCCATGTCAGTAAATTTCTTGAGCGTTTGGTTCAGGCTAATCTTGTAGCTAATTTATCAAAGTGTGAGTTTGGTCAAGCTAAAGTTCAGTACCTTGGGTACGTACTTGGTGATGGACATGTTGCACCACCAGGAGCTAAGGTTCAGGTTATAAGTGATCTTCCCAGACCTAAAAGTAGGAAAGAGCTACAAAGATTTTTGGGAATGGTAGGTTATTACAGGAGATTTGTTCTTAACTTTTCAATTCTTGTATCACCACTTACAGACCTACTGAAAAAGGGAGTTAAATTTGTCTGGACCGATAACTGTGAATCCTCTTTCAACAAACTTAAAGCTATCCTATTAAGTCAGCCAGTGCTCGCTACTCCAAATTTTGCTAAGCCTTTTAAGATGGCTGTTGATGCAAGTGATACAGGAGCTGGGGCTGTTTTGCTGCAAGAGGATGATCAGGGTATTGAACACCCTGTATCTTATTACAGTAAGAAGTTCACTCCACCTCAAAAGAACTACTCAACTATTGAGAAAGAGCTTTTGGCCTTGATTTTGGGTTTACAGCATTTTTCATTCTATTTGTGTTCTGGTTTTGACCCCATAGTCATTTATACCGATCATAACCCACTGAAATTCCTTAGTAAGTTTAAAGATAAAAATCAGAGATTGACAAGATGGAGTCTACTTCTTCAGGAGTATTCATTAGACATACAACATGTCAAGGGGAAAGAAAATGTTATTGCAGATTGCTTATCTAGACTTTAGAAAGATTGTTTTAGAATAATAAGAAATTTCTTTTGCAAATTTCTTTTTCTTTGTGGTGAGGTGTTACATAGCCTATGATTTCATCATCCTTTGTGTAATTCTAACGTACAGTATGCTGCATGTTTGATCAAGAGCGTGTTCTACCTCACTCCCGCCTTCTACCCTTATAGTAAAGTAAGTCGTTCTTTCTGTTGTTCAGAGCAGGATTGTCAACTCCTTGTCCCCATGGCTTCATTTGCGCGTCCTTCTTACAAGTTGTATCAAGCTCTGCCGGCCCCTATATAATGAGCTCAGTCTCTGCATTATTGCCACTTAGATCTACTCCTCATTTTGTTCACATCTCTGTCCTCCCCAGTACAGTTGTTATTATTGTGAGTGCTCAGGAAGTCTCCAACCATTTAGCAGCTGTGTAATATGAGTATAACTGTTATTGCATTTTTTCTTGTACTGTGTAGCGTGGGGTGTTAATTCTTGGGCCAAGTAAGGTTTTTGTGATTCATGTGTTTGGGGTGTCAGCCCTTATTAATATTTCGTATCTGTAATAATATATCTTGCATTCACTGAGTATTATCTGGTATTTCATTTTATCAGGGCTGACTTAGATAAATTTACTCTTGCTAATTTCGTGTTAATAGAGGCTATTGCAGTTAACCATATATTTAACCTGTTTTTGCCATTACATTATTCTTATGAGTCCTGAATGTTTTGTTGTTAGTTTGAGCATTAAACTTTAAATTGTAATTTTACCTAACTCTTTGTTTTGAACCTGGAACTTTACGGGACAGTAGTGATTTTTAGTATTCTCACTTAAAGTGTACATTATCTTTCTTTGTTCCGTAATAATAATAATATATATATATATATATATATATATATATATATATATATATATATATATATATATATATATATATATATCTGTCTCTCTCTATATTTATCTATCTATCTATCTATCTATCTATATATATTATATTATATATATATTATATATATATATATATATATATATATATATTTTTACGGAACAGAGAGAGATAATGGACACTTCAAGTGAGAATACTAAAATCATTACTGTCCCGCAAAGTTCCAGGTTCAAAACAAAAGACAGGTAAAATTACAAGTTAAAGTTTAATGCTCAAACTAACAACTAAACATTCAGGACTCATAAGGATAATGTAATGGCAAAACAGGTTACATATATGGTTAACTGCAATAGCCTCTATTAACATAAATTTAGCAAGAGCAAATTTATCTAAGTCAGCCCTGATAAATGAGAAAACCGGATAATGCTCAGTTAAAGCAAGATATATTATTCCAGATACAAAATATTATTAATTCTGGCTGACATCAAAAACTTTACATGAATCACAAAAACCTTACCAGGCCCACGAATTAACTCCATAGGCCATACAGTACAAGAAAAATGGTAACAAAACTAATACTCAAATTATACAGCAGCTAGATGGCTGGAGACTTCCTGAGCACTCACAAAAATAATAATACACTATACAGGGGAGGACAGAGATGTGAACAAAATGAGGAGTAGATCTAAGTGGCAATATTGCAGAGACTAAGCTCATTATATAGGGGCCGGCAGAGCTTGATTCAACTTGCAAGAAGGAGGCGGAAATGAAGGCACAGAGGACGAAGAGTTGACAGTCCTGCTCTGAACAACAGAGAGAACGACTTACTCTGCTAAAAGGGGGAGAAGGGGGGGGAGTGAGTTAGAACATGGAAGCCTGGTCACTATGGAAGCCACGAGGCGAATCGTGATCAAACATGCAGCATACTGTACGTTAGAATTATACAAAGGATGATGAAATCATAGGCTATGTAACACCTCCCCACAAAGAAAAGAAATTTACAAAGGAAATTTCTTATTACTCTAAAACAATCTGTCTAAAGTCTACATAAGCAATCTGCAATAACAGTTTCTTTCCCCTTGACATGTTGTATGTCTAATGAATACTCCTGAAGAAGTAGACTCCATCTTGTCAATCTCTGATTTTTATCTTTAAACTTATTAAGAAATTTCAGAGGGTTATGATCGGTATAAATGACTATGGGGTCAAAACCAGAACACAAATAAAATGAAAAATGCTGTAAACCCAAAATCAAGGCCAAAAGCTCTTTCTCAATAGTTGAGTAGTTCTTTTGAGGTGGAGTGAACTTCTTACTGTAATAAGATACAGGGTGTTCAATACCCTGATCATCCTCTTGCAGCAAAACAGCCACAGCTCCTGTATCACTTGCGTCAACAGCCATCTTGAAAGGCTTAGCAAAATTTGGAGTAGCGAGCACTGGCTGACTTAATAGGATAGCTTTAAGTTTACTGAAAGAGGATTCACAGTTATCGGTCCAGACAAATTTAACTCCCTTTTTCAGTAGGTCTGTAAGTGATGATACAAGAATTGAAAAGTTAAGAACAAATCTCCTGTAATAACCTACCATTCCCAAAATTCTTTGTAGCTCTTTCCTACTTTCAGGTCTGGGAAGATTACTTATAACCTGAACCTTAGCTCCTGGTAGCAACGTGTCCATCACCAATTACGTACCCAACGTACTGAACTTTAGCTTGACCAAACTCACGCTTCGATAAATTAGCTACAAGATTAGCATGAACCAAACGCTTAAGAAATTTATTGACATGGCGTAGGTGATCTTTCCAGTTGTCACTGAAGATTAATACATCATCAATATAAACAACACACCCTGCCAAACCCTCTGTTGCAACATTCATGAGCTTCTGAAAAGTGGCTGGTGCATTCTTCATACCATATGGCATTACAGAACATGCAAAAGCCTTTCCTAGTGTTAAAAACATGAGATCTCCCTAGCACGTTCAGTCATAGGTACTTGCCAGTGTCCCTTTAACAAATCAAACTTACTTATGTACCTAGCCTATCCGATCTTGTCTATGCAATCTTCCACGCGAGGGAGAGGGTAAGTGTCTGTTTTGGTTATCTGATTAACACGTCTGTAGTTGATGCAAAGCTGCTGTGACCCCCCTGGCTCAGGGACTAGAGTGACAGGAGAACTCCACTCGCTCTGACAGGGCTCAATCATCTTGTGGTCCAACAGGTAGCCAAGCTCCTTCTGGATGAGAGGAACTTTCACTGGGTTCACAAGGTAAGGAGACAGTTTAATTGGCTTTGCGTCTCCAACATCGACATCATGCATTAACACAGTGGTTCTTCCTGGAGTGGCATGGAACACTTGCGGGTACTTCTGCAGTAATGCCGAAAACTCCTGCCTTTCCTCGGGAGCTAGATGAGAAAGCTTAGTCTGGAGATCATTCATGATATCAGGATTCATCCCCAAACTATCACTCAGGCTCATACTGCATGGGAGAGCTTCACTTGCAGACTCGGGTTATTTTTGTTCTGTGCAGACTGGGTTATTTTTGTCCCACCTGTGATATAACTTTAGCATGTTGATTTGACAAAGTTGCTTGTTCTTTCTACGATCTGGTGTGGCGATGACATAGTTGACATCACTGAGTTTCTTCTCCACGTAATAAGGACCACTAAACTTGGCTTGAAGAGGTTGCCCATGCACTGGTAGCAGAATCAAAACCTGATCTCCTGGCTGAAAGTGGCATAACCTTGACTTCTTATCATACCAAGTCTTCATCTTCTCCTGAACAGCTCCTAAATTCTCTCTCACCAGCTGTAAAGCAGTGGACAACCGTTCTTTGAACTTCATCACATACTCCAGCAGGTTGACGTCATCTTCCCCCGACAGCCAGCATTCCTTGAGTAGCTTAAGGGGTCCTCTTAGTTCATGGCCAAACAGTAGTTCAAAGGGTGAGAAGCCCAGTGATTCATTTGGAGATTCTCTTGCGGCAAATGCAACGAATGGAAGACCTTTATCCCAGTCTTTCTGATGTTCCAAACAGTATTTCTTGAGCATCGATTTGAGTGTTTGATGATATCTCTCCAACGCTCCTTGGGTCTGGGGATGGTAAGCTGAAGACGTGATCTGGGTGATGCCCAACTCTTTCAGAGACTGCTTGAAAACATTTGACATGAAATTACTTCCCCGGTCTGACTGTACCTCCTTGGACAGACCAAACTTGGTGAAGAACCCCAGCATTTCCTTAACCACGTTCTTTGCTGAGATATTTCTAAGTGGAATGGCTTCAGGATAACGAGTAGCCATATCAATCAGGGTCAACACATAAGAAAATCCCGAAGAAGTCTTAGGAAGAGGACCCACAATATCCACCAACACACGGGTGAATGGCGCCTCAAAAGGAGGAATGGGAACTAGAGGTGCAACCTTTTTTGTCTGATTACACTTCCCCACAACTTGACAGGTGTGTCAAGACTTACAATACCAGGAAACATCTCTGAAGATACCTGGCCAGTAGAAGTATTTCAAAATGCGTGCCAGTCTTCCTCACTCCAAGGTGTCCTGCCAAACTGGAATCATGAGCCACTCTAATGATATCCTCCCTACAAACACGAGGGATGACAACTTGATGTACAACCTCCCATTCACAGTCGGCTGATGCTGTTGGGGGTCTCCACTTTCTCATAAAAACTCCTGACTTTATATAATAACAAGTAGAAGCACCAGCTGTTCTTCCTCACTGCAAGCAGAGTTAGCTAGACCTTTCAACTCAGGGTCAGCAACCTGCAACTCAACCAACTCTTGAGACAAATTATCAACACTACGGGGTACTGCCTCATCTGGTGAGTCGTCCAAATTAGCAAGAAAAGTGTCAGCTAGGATAACATCATCATCATCATTATCCTCTAAGTCACCAGTAACTTTAGACTTAGCCTTAGTGACAGCACATGCAGAGACCACCTCAGGGACATCACAATCCCGGGCCGCAGCCACTGGCTCACTAGAAAACTGAGGAGCTGGACACACGTGACTTCCACCAAAATCATTTCCAAGTAAGAAAGTTACACCTGACATTGGAAGTGTCTCAACCAACCCAACCATAACGGAACCATTACGAGTTACAAAACCAGACTCTAAATTCACTCTGCACAGAGGGACTGAGAAGTAATTATTCCCTACACCTTGTAAGATTACAGTTTCATCAGAGGAATTAACATGAGAGCCTAGAACACTGGTCAGCATAAGGCATTGGCAAGCACCTGTATCACGAGGTATTTTAACTGATTTCCTGTCATTACTGTCCAGAGGACTGACAAAACCATCAGACAGGAAATTAGCACATGAACTCCTGAGAGTGTCACCTACGTTACTGCTCAAAAGAGGAGCTTCATCATGGGAATTTAATTTACCCCTCAAAGCAGGTTCAGTTAACTCGGTTAAAGAATTCTGAGAACTCTCAAGGGTGGACACTAGACCAATTGACTGAATATTTAAAGACTCCTTTTTGTTCACATCACGCTGTCTCCTGAAACATTTCTCCGTAGTATGACCAAGCTTACTACGATAAGTACATTTACTTTTCTGAAATCTAGAGGTGAAGCTGGTATTTACTTCCTGAGAAACATCATCTTTATTCTCTTTCCTGTTACCTGTACTCTGAGTAGAGGCAACGTACTTACTCTCAGCTTTCCTTTTTTCTTTAGAATATCTCTTGTGAGTGAGAACATATTCATCAGCTAAAACTGCAGCATCAGACAAATTATGTATTCTTTTCTCATCAAGATATAGGCTTACATCTTTATTAATACACCTTTTGAAGTCCTCCAGCAAAATCATCTGCTTAAATTTATCAAAATCAGAATTTACATTCTTAGAATTTAACCACTGCTCTAACAGATCTTCTTTGATTTTTGCATACTCAACATGGGATTGCTTATCTTGCTTATAAGTTGTCCTAAATTTTACTCTATAGGCTTCAGGAACAAGCTCATAGGCCTTAAGAATCAAGCTCTTAACTACATCATAATTATCAGATTGATCCTGAGGCAATGATGCATAAGTTACTTGAGCTTTACCGGTGAGAACACTCTGTAGGAGTACTGGCCAATACTTTTTGGGCCAATTAAAACCAGTAGCTACCCTCCCAAACAACTTAAAATACTTTGTTAAATCAGATTCATTAAAAGGAGGGACAAGTTTAACATTTTTAGCCACATCAAAATCATCAGAGCTAGATGATCCAGTTCCACTTTGTTTCATGCGATACTCATGGTCTGCCTGAATCCTAGCAATTTCAAGTTGTGCCTGTGCCTCCTGAATACGAGCCTGAGACTCAGCCTCCTTAGCACGAGCCTCCTGCAGGGCTAGCTGTAACTTAGCTATTTCAATCTGCGTTTGCTCATCTGGAGGAGTTACATTAAACAAGCTTTTATTAATCATGTCAACAATTTGATCTTTAGACTGATGAGAGCAAACAGCAATTCCCAATTGTTGAGCAACAAGCTTAAGTTCATTCTTTGTTCTGTTTTCTACATCACACACTGTTTGCACATTTGACAAAAATTCTTTGGCTTCATCAAGAGTAGTAATAGTAGACATCATGAATAAATCACAGTCACAAAATATCAAGCAATATCCTTATGATAATGTCCTGAATATCCTGATAACAGGTCACCAAATTTATGTTACGGAACAGAGAGAGATAATGAACACTTTAAGTGAGAATACTAAAATTACTACTGTCCCGCAAAGTTCCAGGTTCAAAACAAAAGAGTTAGGTAAAATTACAAGTTAAAGTTTAATGCTCAAACTAACAACTAAACATTCAGGACTCATAAGGATAATGTAATGGCAAAACAGGTTACATATATGGTTAATTGCAATAGCCTCTATTAACATAAATTTAGCAAGAGCAAATTTATCTAAGTCAGCCCTGATAAATGAGAAAACCGGATAATGCTCAGTTAAAGCAAGATATATTATTCCAGATACAAAATATTATTAATTCTGGCTGACATCAAAAACTTTACATGAATCACAAAAACCTTACCAGGCCCACGAATTAACTCCATAGGCCATACAGTACAAGAAAAATGGTAACAAAACTAATACTCAAATTATACAGCAGCTAGATGGCTGGAGACTTCCTGAGCACTCACAAAAATAATAATACACTATACAGGGGAGGACAGAGATGTGAACAAAATGAGGAGTAGATCTAAGTGGCAATATTGCAGAGACTAAGCTCATTATATAGGGGCCGGCAGAGCTTGATTCAACTTGCAAGAAGGAGGCGGAAATGAAGGCACAGAGGACGAAGAGTTGACAGTCCTGCTCTGAACAACAGAGAGAACGACTTACTCTGCTAAAAGGGGGAGAAGGGGGGGGAGTGAGTTAGAACATGGAAGCCTGGTCACTATGGAAGCCACGAGGCGAATCGTGATCAAACATGCAGCATACTGTACGTTAGAATTATACAAAGGATGATGAAATCATAGGCTATGTAACACCTCCCCACAAAGAAAAGAAATTTACAAAGGAAATTTCTTATTACTCTAAAACAATCTGTCTAAAGTCTACATAAGCAATCTGCAATAACAGTTTCTTTCCCCTTGACATGTTGTATGTCTAATGAATACTCCTGAAGAAGTAGACTCCATCTTGTCAATCTCTGATTTTTATCTTTAAACTTATTAAGAAATTTCAGAGGGTTATGATCGGTATAAATGACTATGGGGTCAAAACCAGAACACAAATAAAATGAAAAATGCTGTAAACCCAAAATCAAGGCCAAAAGCTCTTTCTCAATAGTTGAGTAGTTCTTTTGAGGTGGAGTGAACTTCTTACTGTAATAAGATACAGGGTGTTCAATACCCTGATCATCCTCTTGCAGCAAAACAGCCACAGCTCCTGTATCACTTGCGTCAACAGCCATCTTGAAAGGCTTAGCAAAATTTGGAGTAGCGAGCACTGGCTGACTTAATAGGATAGCTTTAAGTTTACTGAAAGAGGATTCACAGTTATCGGTCCAGACAAATTTAACTCCCTTTTTCAGTAGGTCTGTAAGTGACGATACAAGAATTGAAAAGTAAAGAACAAATCTCCTGTAATAACCTACCATTCCCAAAATTCTTTGTAGCTCTTTCCTACTTTCAGGTCTGGGAAGATTACTTATAACCTGAACCTTAGCTCCTGGTAGCAACGTGTCCATCACCAATTACGTACCCAAAGTACTGAACTTTAGCTTGACCAAACACACGCTTCGATAAATTAGCTACAAGATTAGCCTGAACCAAACGCTTAAGAAATTTACTGACATGGCGTAGGTGATCTTTCCAGTTGTCACTGAAGATTAATACATCATAAATATAAACAACACACCCTGCCAAACCCTCTGTTGCAACATTCATGAGCTTCTGAAAAGTGGCTGGTGCATTCTTCATACCATATGGCATTACAGAACATGCAAAAGTCTTTCCTAGTGTTAAAAACATGAGATCACCCTAGCACGTTCAGTCATAGGTACTTGCCAGTATCCCTTTAACAAATCAAACTTACTTATGTACCTAGCCTATCCGATCTTGTCTATGCAATCTTCCACGCGAGGGAGAGGGTAAGTGTCTGTTTTGGTTATCTGATTAACACGTCTGTAGTTGATGCAAAGCTGCTGTGACCCCCCTGGCTCAGGGACTAGAGTGACAGGAGAACTCCACTCGCTCTGACAGGGCTCAATCATCTTGTGGTCCAACAGGTAGCCAAGCTCCTTCTGGATGAGAGGAACTTTCACTGGGTTCACAAGGTAAGGAGACAGTTTAATTGGCTTTGCGTCTCCAACATCGACATCATGCATTAACACAGTGGTTCTTCCTGGAGTGGCATGGAACACTTGCGGGTACTTCTGCAGTAATGCCGAAAACTCCTGCCTTTCCTCGGGAGCTAGATGAGAAAGCTTAGTCTGGAGATCATTCATGATATCAGGATTCATCCCCAAACTATCACTCAGGCTCATAGTGCATGGGAGAGCTTCACTTGCAGACTCGGGTTATTTTTGTTCTGTGCAGACTGGGTTATTTTTGTCCCACCTGTGATAAAACTTTAGCATGTTGATGTGACAAAGTTGCTTGTTCTTTCTACGATCTGGTGTGGCGATGACATAGTTGACATCACTGAGTTTCTTCTCCACGAAATAAGGACCACTAAACTTGACTTGAAGAGGTTGCCCATGCACTGGTAGCAGAATCAAACCCTGTTCTCCTGGCTGAAAGTGGTATAACCTGGACTTCTTATCATACCAAATCTTCCTCTTCTCCTGAACAGCTCCTAAATTCTCTCTCACCAGCTGTAAAGCAGTGGACAACCGTTCTTTGAACTTCATCACATACTCCAGCAGGTTGACGTCATCTTCCCCCGACAGCCAGCATTCCTTGAGTAGCTTAAGGGGTCCTCTTAGTTCATGGCCAAACAGTAGTTCAAAGGGTGAGAAGCCCAGTGATTCATTTGGAGATTCTCTTGCGGCAAATGCAACGAATGGAAGACCTTTATCCCAGTCTTTCTGATGTTCCAAACAGTATTTCTTGAGCATCGATTTGAGTGTTTGATGATATCTCTCCAACGCTCCTTGGGTCTGGGGATGGTAAGCTGAAGACGTGATCTGGGTGATGCCCAACTCTTTCAGAGACTAACATTTGTCAAATCAACATGCTAAATTACTTCACAGGTGGGACAAAAATACCTCCTTGGACAGACCAAACTTGGTGAAGAACCCCAGCATTTCCTTAACCACGTTCTTTGCTGAGATATTTCTAAGTGGAATGGCTTCAGGATAACGAGTAGCCATATCAATCAGGGTCAACACATAAGAAAATCCCGAAGAAGTCTTAGGAAGAGGACCCACAATATCCACCAACACACGGGTGAATGGCGCCTCAAAAGGAGGAATGGGAACTAGAGGTGCAACCTTTTTTGTCTGATTACACTTCCCCACAACTTGACAGGTGTGTCAAGACTTACAATACCAGGAAACATCTCTGAAGATACCTGGCCAGTAGAAATGTTTGAAAATGCGTGCCACAGTCTTCCTCACTCCAAGGTGTCCTGCCAAACTGGAATCATGAGCCACTCTAATGATATCCTCCCTACAAACACGAGGGATGACAACTTGATGTACAACCTCCCATTCACAGTCGGCTGATGCTGTTGGGGGTCTCCACTTTCTCATAAAAACTCCTGACTTTATATAATAACAAGTAGAAGCACCAGCTGTTCTTCCTCACTGCAAGCAGAGTTAGCTAGACCTTTCAACTCAGGGTCAGCAACCTGCAACTCAACCAACTCTTGAGACAAATTATCAACACTACGGGGTACTGCCTCATCTGGTGAGTGGTCCAAATTAGCAAGAAAAGTGTCAGCTAGGATAACATCATCATCATCATTATCCTCTAAGTCACCAGTAACTTTAGACTTAGCCTTAGTGACAGCACATGCAGAGACCACCTCAGGGACATCACAATCCCGGGCCGCAGCCACTGGCTCACTAGAAAACTGAGGAGCTGGACACACGTGACTTCCACCAAAATCATTTCCAAGTAAGAAAGTTACACCTGACATTGGAAGTGTCTCAACCAACCCAACCATAACGGAACCATTACGAGTTACAAAACCAGACTCTAAATTCACTCTGCACAGAGGGACTGAGAAGTAATTATTCCCTACACCTTGTAAGATTACAGTTTCATCAGAGGAATTAACATGAGAGCCTAGAACACTGGTCAGCATAAGGCATTGGCAAGCACCTGTATCACGAGGTATTTTAACTGATTTCCTGTCATTACTGTCCAGAGGACTGACAAAACCATCAGACAGGAAATTAGCACATGAACTCCTGAGAGTGTCACCTACGTTACTGCTCAAAAGAGGAGCTTCATCA
This sequence comes from Coenobita brevimanus, assembly GCF_032717465.1. Classification (NCBI taxonomy): domain Eukaryota; kingdom Metazoa; phylum Arthropoda; class Malacostraca; order Decapoda; family Coenobitidae; genus Coenobita; species Coenobita brevimanus. The sequence goes on from NC_136978.1 coordinate 26,875,856, forward strand.
TGGGAATTTAATTTACCCCTCAAAGCAGGTTCAGTTAACTCGGTTAAAGAATTCTGAGAACTCTCAAGGGTGGACACTAGACCAATTGACTGAATATTTAAAGACTCCTTTTTGTTCACATCACGCTGTCTCCTGAAACATTTCTCCGTAGTATGACCAAGCTTACTACGATAAGTACATTTACTTTTCTGAAATCTAGAGGTGAAGCTGGTATTTACTTCCTGAGAAACATCATCTTTATTCTCTTTCCTGTTACCTGTACTCTGAGTAGAGGCAACGTACTTACTCTCAGCTTTCCTTTTTTCTTTAGAATATCTCTTGTGAGTGAGAACATATTCATCAGCTAAAACTGCAGCATCAGACAAATTATGTATTCTTTTCTCATCAAGATATAGGCTTACATCTTTATTAATACACCTTTTGAAGTCCTCCAGCAAAATCATCTGCTTAAATTTATCAAAATCAGAATTTACATTCTTAGAATTTAACCACTGCTCTAACAGATCTTCTTTGATTTTTGCATACTCAACATGGGATTGCTTATCTTGCTTATAAGTTGTCCTAAATTTTACTCTATAGGCTTCAGGAACAAGCTCATAGGCCTTAAGAATCAAGCTCTTAACTACATCATAATTATCAGATTGATCCTGAGGCAATGATGCATAAGTTACTTGAGCTTTACCGGTGAGAACACTCTGTAGGAGTACTGGCCAATACTTTTTGGGCCAATTAAAACCAGTAGCTACCCTCCCAAACAACTTAAAATACTTTGTTAAATCAGATTCATTAAAAGGAGGGACAAGTTTAACATTTTTAGCCACATCAAAATCATCAGAGCTAGATGATCCAGTTCCACTTTGTTTCATGCGATACTCATGGTCTGCCTGAATCCTAGCAATTTCAAGTTGTGCCTGTGCCTCCTGAATACGAGCCTGAGACTCAGCCTCCTTAGCACGAGCCTCCTGCAGGGCTAGCTGTAACTTAGCTATTTCAATCTGCGTTTGCTCATCTGGAGGAGTTACATTAAACAAGCTTTTATTAATCATGTCAACAATTTGATCTTTAGACTGATGAGAGCAAACAGCAATTCCCAATTGTTGAGCAACAAGCTTAAGTTCATTCTTTGTTCTGTTTTCTACATCACACACTGTTTGCACATTTGACAAAAATTCTTTGGCTTCATCAAGAGTAGTAATAGTAGACATCATGAATAAATCACAGTCACAAAATATCAAGCAATATCCTTATGATAATGTCCTGAATATCCTGATAACAGGTCACCAAATTTATGTTACGGAACAGAGAGAGATAATGAACACTTTAAGTGAGAATACTAAAATTACTACTGTCCCGCAAAGTTCCAGGTTCAAAACAAAAGAGTTAGGTAAAATTACAAGTTAAAGTTTAATGCTCAAACTAACAACTAAACATTCAGGACTCATAAGGATAATGTAATGGCAAAACAGGTTACATATATGGTTAATTGCAATAGCCTCTATTAACATAAATTTAGCAAGAGCAAATTTATCTAAGTCAGCCCTGATAAATGAGAAAACCGGATAATGCTCGGTTAAAGCAAGATATATTATTACAGATACAAAATATTAATTCTGGCTGACATCAGAAACTTTACATGAATCACAAAAACCTCACCAGGCCCACGAATTAACGCCATAGGCCATACAGTACAAGAAAAATTTTAACAACACTTATACTCAAATTATACAGCAGCTAGATGGCTGGAGACTTCCTGAGCACTCACAAAAATAATAATACACTATACAGGGGAGGACAGAGATGTGAACAAAATGAGGAGTAGATCTAAGTGGCAATAATGCAGAGACTGAGGTCATTATATAGGAGCCGGCAGAGCTTGATTCAACTTGCAAGGAGGAGGCGGAAATGAAGGCACAAGGGAGGAAGAGTTGACAGTCCTGCTCTGAACAACAGAGAGAACGACTTACTCTACTATAAGGGGGAGAAGGGGGGAGTGAGGTAGAACACGCAAGCCTGGTCACTATGGAAGCCACGAGGCGAATTGTGATCAAACATACAGCATATTGTATGTTAGACTTATACAAAGGATGATGAAATCATAGGCTATGTAACAATATATATATATATATATATATATATATATATATATATATATATATATATATATATATATATTAGAAAGCTGGACAGAAAAAGGATGACAGTTTTAGCTAGACATGTGCTACACGTGTAGGCATAGTATAACACAATACTATATGTAATTACGGTACGTAACTATATAGCTATAGGGAACAATATGTAAAACAGGTAGTTATGTCCGAGTTCTCCAGGAAGAGTTACATAACGTATCCTCTTACCTAGACGTACCAGGAATGTAAATTCACATAATTTATATCCACAACCATTGTTGTTCCAGACCATCAAGAATCCTTAACCATACAATGTATCTCAGATTTTCCCGTAGTCCAGACGACCAAGAATTTCATGACGTATTCAAACACTTGGAGTAACCAGCCCAAGCCAGATAGTCCACGCTGTATATAATGTCGGAGAGATTCCCTTCAGATCAGAGAGAAAGGGGAGAGAAGGGCTAGAGAGAAGGTCCGACGTTAGGATCACGGTCCACTAATCCATAACTCACTAATATAACTGTGTACAATAAACTTAGTAACCCAAGAGTGCAGTAACTCACCTCGTTGACACTACGTCTCACTACTTTATTCTGGCTGAGCTTAACGATCCATTACCGATTGCCCTATCTCCCTACAAGTACTTAAGACCATGCTATCGAGATTGGCGAAGAGCAGTAATAACGAACCAACTACGATAAACTACACCACTCGAGACTGGTGACGAGTGGCAAAAACGAACCACAATCAAGCTACGCCTTACGACTTTAAACTACGATATCTACCTCACTACATTCACTGAGAGTGGTGGCGAGCTGTAAACGAAGCCGATTAACGTCTCAATCACAGCAGTCTACGAATACGCTCAATTAGGCGACTTCACGCAATCACAAAAAAACAAACAAGCAAAGCAGGCGTCGCATCAACGCAGCTTAACTTCGTGCCTAATCTCTCCTAAACCACAACTCCAGGATTACGAGAAACAATATCAACGATAAATTACGTTTATCAACAACTCCACAAGCCTACATATAAATCTCAACAAGTAAAGAAAATCAAACGAACAAGAAGAAGAAACAACGAAAGTGAGTGAAGTGTCACCTGAGTAAAGCCCAACACGGCTGAATTTCCCCCCACCTACTCCACCATGACCTCCACCACTATTCCCCACCACCATCATCTCCACCACCAGGAGGAAGCAAGCATGTGTCTTGACCCCGGATGTGATGACACGGAGTGCTGACGCAGTCATACCAGGACCCTGACCTACCACAATACAGACACCCTTTAGCCATCATCACTATCAGCAGCAGCAGCACCCTAGCCAGTATTCTGACCACAGTTCAAATCAGTGAGTCGAACATTTACTCTATTAGTTTAACATACAACCTTACGTATATACACAGTGATAGACAGTATCCTTACATCAACATATAATACACACATATGAAAATCAAGTAAGACCAGAGAATTAAAATATACAGTAAGTACACATGTTTCATTCATACTACAGTGACAAGGAAAATCAAGTGAAAATGCCAACCGGTAACACAACTGGAGCTAGCAACAATGTGTTATACTCAACCACGCACATTAACACATAAAACAAATACCTAAAGATGAATTTAAAAATGAGCAAGCATATCAAGTTAACTTCCCTAGGACTGTAGTATCATTTGACGTGTGGTACAAACGAAACTAAGTGGATGCTGTACATATTGTAAATATTATTTAACTAATTTTATATAAAGTAACAAAATATGGGGTTACATATATAATCATTTTAATTTAAATATAAACTGTACAACGTAAATAAGCCAATACATCCAGGGTGTCTCAGATAAACTGTGCAACATAACTAATACACCTATGGTGTCTCACATAACTAAGCTAATACACCCATGGTGTCTTATGTAAACTGTGCAACGTAACTACAGTAAGCCAATACACCTATGGTGTCTCAAATAAACCAGTAAATCAAATATGATTGATTCATAATGTGATTGTATTGCTATGATTGTATTAATTTTATACATATGTGTCAGTTATATAGCTACAATGACCACACTTGTGATTACTGCAGTTATGTTACATTTCCTACAATTATGTAACTACAAACGATAGCATTACTACAAGTATGTTACAGTTCCTACAGTTATGTAACTACAAACGATAGCATTATTGTCTTGCATTACTGCAATTATGTTACAGTTGCTACAGTTATGTAACTACAAACGATAGCATTACTACAATTATGTTACAGTTGCTACAGTCATGTAACTACAAACGCTTGCATTACCTTGGATTACTGCAATTATATTACAGTTGCTACAGTTATGTAACTACAAACGATGGTATTACTTTAATTATGTTACAGTTCCTACATTTTTGTAACTACAAACGATAGCATTACTACAATTATGTTACAGTTTCGACAATAATGTAACTATAAACGATGCCATTACTACAATTATGTAACTACAAACGATAGCTTTACTACAATTATGTTACATTTCCTACAATTATGTAACTACAAACGATAGCATTACTATAGTTGTTACAGTTGCTACAAGATGTAACCACAGTTTTATGGCCAACACATTTATGGGGAATGGCTGGGAGAAGGAGGGAGGTGAGAAGACAGGTAGAAATCAGTAGGATAGAGGTTGTGGAAGCAATGAAGAAAGTTAAATCGGGGAAAGCCCCAGGAATTGATGGAGTGTGTGGTGAGATGCTGAAGCATGGGGGAGAGATAGTAGTAGAATGGATGTGGAAGATGTGCAGATTGGCCTGGGAGGAAGGTAGAGTCCCGGAGGATTGGAAGTCAGGTATAATTATTCCCTTGTACAAAGGAAAAGGGGAAAAAGAAGTGTGTGGTAATCATAGGGGCATTTGTCTTCTTAGTATAATAGGAAAAGTGTATGGTAGGATACTTATAGACAGAGTTAGAGAAAGAACAGAGAAATTAGTTGGAGAAGAACAGGGAGGCTTTAGGAAGGGAAGAGGTTGTGTAGATCAGATATTCATTCTTAGATCTTTAGTGGAAAAGTTTCTAGAGAAGGGAAAGAAGTTGTATGCGGCTTTCATGGATTTGGAGAAAGCATATGACAGGGTGGATAGACAAGGATTGTGGAAAGTGTTAAGAATATATGGAGTAGATGGGAAGTTGTTGAATGCTGTGAAGAGTATGTATGATGGTGCTAAGGCTGCAGTGCGTGTGGATGGTGAACTAAGTGAATTTTCTCTTTGAAAGTTGGTTTGAAACAGGGATGTGTCATGTCTCCATGGTTGTTCAATCTGTACATGGATGGGGTAATAAAAGAGGTACAAGGTAGGGTAGTGGATGTTGGAGTGGCCCTGGTGAGAGAGGATAGTGTTTGGAAACTCCCTGTACTGTTGTTTGCAGATGATACTGTGTTGTTGAGTGAAGATGAAGGGGAGCTGCAAGGCTTGGTGGATGAGTTTGAGAGAGTGTGTAAGAAACGGAACCTAAAGGTGAATGTAGGGAAGAGTAAAGTGATGGTCTTTGAGAGAGGTGAAGTCAGTGAATGTATAGCGAGGTTGGATGGTGAGGAATTGGAAAATGTGAGTACGTTTAAGTACTTGGGGAGTGTGATGAGTAAGGATGGAGGTTTGGAGGGTGAAGTGCTTGAAAGGGTACAGCAGGGAAGAAAGGTTGCTGGTTCCTTGAAAGCAGTGATAAGAAACAGGGAAGTGAGCATGGAAGTAAAAAAGTTACTACATGACAGTATTGTGATACCAACTCTAACGTACGGAAGTGAAGCTTGGACGTTGTTGGAAGGACACAAGTCAAGAGTGAGAGCAGTGGAAATGAGTTATTTAAGAGGAGCTTGTGGAGTCACGTAGAAAAACAGGCTGACGAATGAGGATATAAAGGAGCGTTGTGGTGTTGATGTGGATGTGATAGGGAGCGTTGTGAGGAACACACTGAGGTGGTTTGGCCATGTGGAGAGGATGGAGGGTGAAAGACTGACGAAGAGAGTGTATGTGAGTGAGGTGGAGGGTGGAAGAGGGAGGGGGAGACCGAGGATGAGATGGAGGGATGGGGTGGAGAGGTATATGAGAGAGGGGGGTGTGAGTTGGGAGCAGGGTGGTGAAATGGCGGGGGACAGGGCGACTTGGAGGCGATTTGTTTGTGGCCACCCCAAACGGGATTGAGGCGTCTGGCAATAGATAGATAGATAGACATTTATGTAACAGTTGCATTAACAAAATAGTAACCACGATTTTATGGCCAACACAATTATGTAATGGTTGCATTAACAAAATGTAACTAAAATTTTAGGGCAAACACAATTATGTAACAGTTGCATTAATAAAATGTAACTGCAGTTTTAGGGCAAACACAATTATGTAACAGTTGCATTAACAAGATGTAACTATAATTTTATGGCAACAGGTGCAGTAACACAATTTTATGTTACAGTAACACTTGTGTAACATTTGCACTAAAATGATGTAACTACAATAGCATTACCTCGATGTAACTGCAGTATTCATACAGTTTTGTTACTTTTACAATAATATGTATTTCACTTAAGTTACAAGTTCATTGTAATACAGTATGTATTAAAGGAACTGATAGATTTGCCAGTCATTTAAGAAACTGACAGATTTGCCAGTCATTAACCCATTGGATCCCAGAGTTTCTGGACGAGGCATTGCACTGGGAGGGTGCTAAGCGTACCGCCCTCCGCCTATCGGCTCATAGTCGCGAAACTCATGGGTCCCCACCCGGGGGTTCCCTACTTTATCAAGAATTGAAAATTCCCACTTCTGTCCAATACTCTGGACACTGGGCTCCAATGGGTTAAAGATAGCATTTATTATGTTAGGACAATATTTACTGTCGATAGTACTCCAGTTCTGCGTGACCGAGCGATATGTAGGCATAATATGTTATAACACAGTACTATATGTAACCACGGTATGTAACTATATAGCTATAGGTAACAATATGTAGTTATGTCAGTTCTCCAGGAAGAGTTACAGAACATCCCCTTGCTTAGACGAATCAAGGATGTCAAACACCACTGATCATGCTTCGGAAATGTGACAGACACACACACGCACAAACGTAAGTACACGTTCGCCCACACACTTTAGCCGGAAGCTAGAGGGGGATATAAGTCCGATATCACATGTAAGAGATTAATAGAAGACAGAGTGAGACAGAGTAGGACAGGAGAGACGAAGAATTAGAGGAGAGAGCGATAGGGAGCAGGAGAGTGAGAGTAAAGTAGGACAGCATCTAGCACAAACTGCTACTAACCATAGGCTAAACGGGTCACGTCAAGCTCTTAATATTTATTCAATAAACAATAAACTCCATTGATCCAAATCTGCCTGTTTCATCAACCCACTTAAAATACGAAGAGAATAACGAAACAGAGAAGGCCCACACTGATTATCTCCTACACGCCTCACCATTACTCTCTCCTAACGACTCTCCCACCAACGATTGAACCAAATAACCTTCTCTATAGAAATACTTAGACGCGCCCACAGTAGTGATGATCATTGACGCAGCAATAGAAATGAGGGAAAGATGTAACAGTGCGGCAAAGAGATAGAGGTAGTGGTAGTTGTTCCCTAGGCAGTCTGGCCGAACAGCCCCGAGAGATAGAGGTTGAAGGAACCAGTATCAGGAGGAGAGTTTGAGACGAAAAGCCATTGACTCCATCTTCCGAAACGAGCTGTATGTAGGGAGCCACCTCACATATGGGAGTTGTATTCGACTCAGGGGCGAATTTAACCGTGTATAAATTAAAGAGCTGTGCAGGGGTAAAGAAGGCATGGTGTCGGCTCAGCACACATAATTTCTTGGAAGCTGATTTTACAAGAGAGGTAATATGATCTTCCCAAGGTAAATCCCGAGAGAATGAAACCCAAAGTATGTAGAGATGATGCAGGATTAACCTGGGTATTCTTAAAAATTAGAGGATATTCGTATGGTAGGTTTTCGCAGGTCAAAAGATGTAAGAATTGAGGATTTGATGAATTAAAAACAACAAGATCACTTTTACCGAACTCAGAGATATGAGTCAAGTCAGACAGTGAGTGTGCTATAGTCTCATCCTTTTTTTGTTGAGGTAACTACTGAGATGGTTGCTGCGGAAAACAGATGGAAAGGTAAATGGAGGAGGCATCAGCGTTTGAGTAAATAGGGTTAGATGTACAGTATAGGTCGCTGATGAATAGAAGGGAGTTCGTGATAGAATAGAGCCCTGAGGAACACCACTATTAATAATCATAGGAATAAACCGGTGGGCGTCGACAATAGCAGCTGTAGAATTACCAGAAAGAAGCTAGAGATGAAGGCACAGATAGTAGGGTTGAAACCATAAGAGAGCAGCTTGGATTTTTTTTTTTACGTATCCAACTCTGGGCAAAGGCTTCAGGGCCTATTCCCAAGTCTCAGTAGTCCTCCTTGGGGCCCAGTAGGCCTCCTACATCTCCTCATGTCACCACTTCGGCTCCAACACCCACCATCCATATTGAATACATGCTAGGGCTGTCTCATACAGGACTGGTGTACTGGTATCAGGAGGGGTACTTTTATGACATGTCGGCGGGCCATCTGGTAGATAAGAAAGATTAAAGATTTATGCCAGACTTGATCGAAAACGTTGGAAATGTCAAGTGCAATGGCAATGCTTTCACCAAAGTCCCGAAAGGAAGAGGACTGGGAGCCTGAAAGGAAGATGAGAAGATCGCCAATGGAGCATCCCTGGCGGAAACCTTACTGACAATTGGATAGAATGTTATGATGCGAAAGGTCATTTAATCTATTTTTTAAGATTAGACTTAAAAGTTTATAAATATAGGATGGTATACCAGTTAAGCGATGGTCGGATGGCTGAGAATGGTAATTCTTCTCTCGGACAGGCTGAATGAGAGCAAACTTCCAAACTGACAGACAAAGGCGAAAGAGTTTACTGAAGCAGGTCATAAGTAGAGAAGTACAGTTCTTGAGGACAACAGGAGGGACACCATCAGGCCAATATGCTTTGTTAGTGTTGAGGCCAGTGATAGCAAGAAACACATCAACTGAAGAAATTTTAATGTCAGCAATGACAAAGTCAGGGGAGGGAAGAGATGACGGAAGACACCGGAAGTGTCATATCTGTCTTCCATGGAGAAAGTCTGAGCAAGGAGTTCTGCTTTATTAGAATAAGAAACTGCCACAGAATCATCAGAGTGGAAAAGAGGAGGGAAACATTAAAGTTGTTAGAAAGGTTTTTGGCAAGGTGCCAGGAACACCGGGAAGAATTTGAGTTAAAAAGCTTATAGCATTTAGTACGAATGAAATTATTTTTAGTAGAGTGAATAACAGACTTGGAACGATTCCAAGCAGAAACATAAAATAGATGAGATACAGGGGTGGGTTGGCTTCGATACCTTTTGAAGGCCCTCTCCTTACTTTGGACAGCATTACAACAAGCATGATTAAATTATTTTTTTATACATCAGTCATAGGATGAGACAAAGGAATGTATGCTACTATGCCCGACAGAATAACCTTCATAATCCGCAAGACACATTCAGATGGCTCTCATCCATGGAAGAAATAATCGCTCCAGGGAAAATCAAAGAACTACTGCCTGAGAGCCTCCTAATCAGCAGCTCCAAAATGCCAAAGCTCCCACTTCATGGGGGGTGGGGGTTCACAGGCCTTACTGGAGCTATAGGACAAGTTAATGTGATAACATAATGATTGGAGGAGGCCAAGAGAGAAAAAATATTAACAGCGTAAACAGAAGGAATAGTAATAACGGAAAAGTAAAAAATATTGGAACTCTGTCCTAGGTGGACAGGGATACGGATAGGATACTGTACAAGTTGTTCTTGGTGATTAAGGATTGAAAAGATGTAGGTTTGTTCACCAGGTGGATCAGTCAAAGGAAAGGAGAGCCAAAAGTGGTGGTAAACACTGAAATCACCCAGAATGGAAATTTCAGAAAAAGGAGAAATTGACAGAATATGTTCCATCTTAGAAGTAAGATAGTCAAAGAATTTTTCAGTCAGTAGAATTAGGGGATAAGTATACAACACAGATTTATTCTGTCAGAGAATGACAGGCTCGCCAAAACCAAAGAGCTGGGAATTCCGAAGAGTCAAGTTCAAGAACAGGAGAGCATGATTATGTTGTATACTTATACACAACAGCCTCCTTTGGCTTTAAAGTGAATATTGATAAAATAGGAGGATGCAAAGAAGGGTTTGTTATCAGTCACCTCAGACAGGTGAGTCTTAGTAAGGAAGAGAAGGTGAGGTTTAGAGGAAGAGAGGGGGTGTTCAACGGAGAGAAAATTAGAGGAAAGGCTACGGATATTGATGAAGCGAAGAAGAAGTGAGTCAGACAGTGGTTCCAAGCACCTCTCTTGGCCGTCACGAGGAGAGGAGCGGATGGTGGGGACCTTGGGACTCTGATGCTGGGTGATTAGATGCCTTTTATTTTTCTTCTTATTCTAGAAAAGGGATTGCAGTGTGTAATTTGCATGTAAATTGGTGCTGGCATTTGGAGGAAAATATATAGGTACACTCTCTGTGTTACCAAAACACTGAAAAAGTTCGTCGGAAACTGGTCCTGACGGATGATGAATTGGGAGCTCCGGTTATCCCAGTCATCAGGTTACCATCCACCTTGGGATTACTGCCCTGTTCGACTGGTGCCTTTCCATTTTTATTACAACCACATGCATGCCAAATACAGTAACTGTCCCTAACTTTTTTTCTTTTTTTTTGAAGGAAGAAAGAATTAAAGGGTAGAAGCTTACAAGATTGTTCCTTCCAAGAAAAAAAAATAAAAATAAAATAACGGATCAGAATAAAAGATCCGTTTATTTCTGGACACAGTGAATTAAAAAAAAAAAAAAAAATGGAGATCATAGGCAGTAGGAAATACAGACGAAGGAAGACAGTTCCTGAAATGACCTCTTGAATACATGAAGCATTCAGAGTAACAGTTAACTCTTGCATTAGAGAGTTGGACTGAAAAGGCATAAGCGTGTTGCGAGACAGGTGTTACGCACCTGCTGAAATGAAGGAGGGATATAAGCAGACATTTCAGAGAAGCAGTAACCATTGAAATATTGAGAGAAAAGAGATAAAGATGCAACAATGTCAGAAAGAGACAGAGTTAAAGGGAGCCAGTAAGAGGAAAGGAGTTAATAAAACAGAAAGCCTTTAACTCCACATCGTTGAGAAAAACTGTATGTAGGAATCGTCCCCACACTTGAGAGATGTTCTCTACACATGGACAAATAACACCCCTGTATAAAATCAGCAACTGTGCAGGGGTTTTGATGATACAGAGTCCTTTTAGCATAACTAATCTCTTCGATGAAGATTTTGCAAGAGAAGTAATGTGCTCTTTCCACGATAAAAATCTTGAAAGAATGAAACTCTAAGTATGTTCTTTGATGAGACAGGATTGAGTTGGATGTTGCTAAAGTTTTGAGGATAAACCTGCAGATGATTTGATGGCTTCCAGGATGTTCAAGTTTTTGATGCATAAAAAAAAAATATATATTTTTACCCCGTTTAGGAATATGAGCCAAGTCATTCATTAGGTGTGCCATAGCCTCTTCCCTTGTTTGTTTAAGAAACTGCTGAAATGGACGTTGCCAGAAAGCGAATGGAAAGGTCACTGATGAACAAAAGGAAGTGGGATGATAGGACAGAACCCTAAGGAACACCGCTATTGATAGCTCTAGAAGAGCAGTGGCCTTGTACAAGAGCAGCTATAGAACGACCAGAAAGAAGCTAGAGAAGAAGACACAGATAGAAGGATTGGAACCATAAGAGGGCACTGGGGAAATTAAAGATTTATGCAAGACTCAATGGAAAGCCTCTGAGATGTCAAGTGCATTGGCAAAGCTTTTGTGAAAGTTCCAAAAGAAGAATGACTAGGAATCTAAAAGGAGGGTGAGAAGATCACCAGTTGAGCTTCCCTGGCAGAACCCATGCTGGTGATCGGAAAGGTTATAATAAGAATGGGACTTAAAAATGACTTTTAAACAATAGATTCAAAATATTAAGGAATACATGTTAAAGCAATTGGAAGATAGTTAGAGGCCTAGGAATGATCATTCTTCCTTGGGACAGGTTGAGTGGAAACAAATTTACAGCAGGAAGGAATCGGACAAGTAGAAAGACATTTGCGAGACTGTTTACTTAAGCAGGGCATAAACATAGAAGCACCGTTGATCAGTACAAGAGGAAGGGTCGCATCAGGCCCACATGTCTTGTTAGTATTGAGGTTAGTGATGGAAGAAAGTACTTCTACTGAAGAAATGTTAATGTCTGTCATGAATAAGTCATAGGAGGGAGGTGATAGAGGAACAGCACCGAAATTATCTAATGTGGAACTGGAGGAGAAAATCTGAGCAAAGAGCTCTTTTTTAGTATAAGAAGCAGCTGCAGAGCCATCAATGAGGAACATGAGCAGGGAAGGATGCTTAAGTCATGTTGTTAGAAAGATTTTTGGTAATGTACCAGAAGTGCAGGAAAAAATTGAGTCAGGCCAGGCTTCAGGCAGGATTCAACCCCCAGTGGCAACCTCTATGGGGATAGCAGTCCCCGAGCATCCCTCCCTCGAATATTTGCACAATGGTACAGCTTCACAGCATTTGCACTGCATGACCACTAAGGACCACTCCCCACAGGAGGGGGGGCCCTTGGTCATCGTGTTCAAAGTCATTATGCATGGGCAAAGTTTTTAATTGAATAACGTGAAATTTGCATATCAAGGGTGGAACCACCGAGGATCACCATCACGGAGAAGAGAGTGACGGCTGGGGATTCGGCGAAATCATTATGGATGGTCAAAGTTTACAACCTACGAACATAAATTTTGCTTATTGGCAAGTGTTTAGTCAGGCCACGTTTTCGGCAGGGTGGGGCCCTGATGACTACCCCCCACGGGTAGGGGTGTGGCATCAAGGGGGGGGGGAGGACAATGTCAGTTTTTAACTCTAAGAACATGAAATTCTGGACAAAGGTAGAGAGAAAGGAGTGCAACCCCTGAGGGTCTAGATCCAAACCATAATATACGGTCATGATATTTCAACCACTGAATATGAAACTGTGCATACTGGTAGACATTCATTCCAGCCAAGTTATTGGCGGGGCGAAACTCCCGACAGTCACCCACCACCTGGGAGTGTTATTGCCCCGTAAGGGACAACACCATAAATTTTACGTGGGCATACAAAATTTTGCTGAGTAATTGACCTTTACTCGGGCTAGAATTTTTAGAGGTTGGAACTCTCGGGATTCACCCATTTGCATCCCCCGGAAATAATAATTTCTTTCCCCTTCCGTTATTATAGGGATGGTTGCGACTATTGAAGACCCTTTGTCTACTTGATAAAATGTAAAGACAATAAGTAAAATGACAATACCCTTATACCGTGGAGGATTTTATGCTTCATTAGGTTGGCTAGACCATTTCAAATTATTTGTTCATGTTTAAGTTGTTAGAATATAATATATTGGTATACAATTTCACCGCACCCTCCTGTAGTATTCTAAAGTCGGTGTCTGCCAATTCTGATATACCTGTATATATATATATATATATATATATATATATATATATATATATATATATATATATATATATATATATATATATATATATGTGTGTGTGTGTGTGTATTTGTTTTGTAAAATCAGACGCCTGGGACGAGTTAGCGATGTTTCTTTTATACCAAACAAACTATGCTTTCAAAATGTGCTCGATTTTAATGATCACTTAAGCGTATTTTTGCCCAGGCCATCGAATGCCGTGTTCCTCAAAATGCAGAATTGACGCTGGCCAAGACTAGTGGTCTAAGTGTTTAGTAAGGAAAACTGGTGCTCAGAGCGTCAGCTGATCAAACTTCATCATTCCATCTTCTGAACTATCCATTTTTTATGGGGTGGGGCTTGTACTACGACTTAAATGTGAGATGGTATACCTGACCTGCTGCTTTAGTGGCTGAGGTGAATGTAGGCTTGAAAACAGTTGGGTAAGTAAACCAGAGGCATTCGTCTCTTCATTGTATATACACACCCAAACCCTCTCTATCTCACTCCTATTGATAAAATAAGTATAGCTCACGAACTGCCAGCATTACTTTCATCTCTCTTCTCTTAAAGATAAAAATAAATATAGCTGACAGCCATGTAATTAAGAGAGTATTCATACGTTCACGTTCATCCTTCTTTCCTTTCTCCGTATCCAATAAATCAGAATAAGTACAGCCTACGATATAATTAAAGCTTACGGCACAGCAGTGTGATAAGCCTTGTCTTCAGTGTGGAGAAATCTACCCATACACTCTCAGAAATAATATTAAGTGCAACCCCAGTTCTCCTACAATACGTGCAATACACTCTCCTATATGTAAATGATAAAGTTAGTATCGGATGCAAAGTATATCTCAAATCCCTGTGATACAATAAATATTAATTAAAATTTACGAGAAATTCTCTCTCTCTCTCTCTCTCTCTCTCTCTCTCTCTCTCTCATATAAATATAATATTTTTAAGTATAGTCCATGAAAAAACTATGAGAAATCTTGTCCGTGCTAAAAAGTTAAAGAGGTAAATGAGAAAACCTTGAAACATACGTTGCTGCCATTAATTCATCATATCCAAAAGAAATTTTCAGCTACAACTTAAATAATAAGGCATATTCTAGTGCATAAGTCCTCCTTCTTATGAACTGTGTCAGCCTTTCAATAGAAGCACATCCGTCTCTTTCTTAACTAATGTATCATATCAGAGACATCTTCTATGGACAACAAACATCCCAGTCTTTTTTCATATTAAGATTGTCACCATTCACTCACTGGATGTAGTGCTGCTTTGGGTGTCTGCCCTTTCCTCTCTTCCTTCCTTCCTCTTCTTTCTTTCCATCATTCTTTCCTCTTCCTTGTGCCTACAGGTGACTTTACACTCCCTTCTGTCTTTCTGTCCTTCATTCTTTCCTTTTCCTTCTGCCTATGGGTGACTCTACAGTGAGTGACAAGCCGAATGGTTTCCTGTACACTAGGAAACCATTTACTACTCTGGGTGGTAACCATATAACCAAATTATGGCGCCTGGTGGTTTAGTGGGTAATTAAGGTGCTCTAATTGGATTGTGCTTGTGTAAATCTATATCCAAGGGGTGGTTCGGGTTTATTGCTCATGTAATGCCACTCAGGGATGAGGGAGGCTGGTTACTCTACTCTTAAATTTCAAGACTAACTTCCCTAGTCCCGGGCTCCTATGCATCTCATAAGACAACATAAGACTGGATGATGGATAGATAGAGGATAATTTGCCAGAAAAGGAAAGTGAGAAGAAAAAGAGGCGACATAATAGGCGAACCTTTGCCAACTGCTGTAGCAACATCAACCACCGGAAACTGGAAATAATACTTACGATGAAGCTAATATGGATAAATTTCTTTTTCCAACGTTTTCCAAAAAGAAAGTAGGAGAGGAATCATGGGGAGTTTTCTATGCCTCAGGTTGAACCGACTGACCAAAACAACAACAACATAGATTATTCAACGAGCACAACACCCGCACTCACCAGCTGGTCTAAAGGCAGGACACTTGACCTTGTCCTGTGACCTTGACCTTCGACCAATTGCCATGACAACTGATGTGATGACTGTTATCCTTGACCATCTTTGGTCAAAATCCCAGTTAGACTATTTGTGTTGACCTTGCCCTGTGTCCTTGACGCTGGACCTTACTTCTCAAAATCGGATTTCTTCATGCTTGTCTGACGCTGTCATTCCACGAAGTTGGGTTCCAATCAAATAACAGATATTTGAGTCTTACGGTCCAATGTTTGACCTTATCCTGCAACTTTGACCTTTGACAGATTGTTTTACAAAGTGGGATCCATTTGTTCATGTATGAGCATTAAAGCATCCACCAATTAAAATGAAATAAAGCTACTTAAAATGACCTTGCTATGATTTTTTTGTGACGTTGTCCCCCCTTTTCCTCAGCCTTTCATCACCGTTTGCTATAAATGTGATATCAACTGTTTATGTTCACCTAGCCATGTGACCTTTATTGTCCTAAAAATGTATGTCAAACCCTTCGTTGACCATCAACAAGTTTTAATAAGTTTTCTTTGTTGAAGGATGGACCCAAGTGTTGAACTTTGACTTCGCCCTGTGAACGTCATTTTGTTGATTGTTCTCTAATTCATATCCTCCTTTCTTGCCTAATACTCACCTCTTCCTTCAAGTTAGATCGACATCGTATAAAAATTGCACAGATTGAAACTGATAAGTCAAGTCTTGAGAAAGCCCTGTGACTCGGATCTTTGACCCATTTTACTCGTAACTAAAACAATAGGGCATCCCGAAATGTAACCTTCAACCCACTCACTAAGTTTACTTAAAATCGAAAAGAAAATGCATGAGATATTTTGCTAAAACACACCCACACCCACACACACCCACACACTCACACCAACACCCACCCACCCACCCACACACCCACCCCCACCCACCCACCCACCCACACACACACACCCACACACACACACACACACACACACACACACACACACACACACACACACACACACACACACACAAACACGCTCGCGCTCGCGCGCAGGCATCGAGTAAAAGATTATCCGCTCTCGTTTAGTGAGTTCGAGATGCAATAATAACATTGTCAGGTCCATGCTGCTCATTCTGAGGCACTGGAACCTGGAGCTAGACTACTGTAGTGCAGCACTACATTTACGGGTCTTCCTTCGATGGCATTACATGATCCAAGAACACTCTGTACAGTCACCTCATGAGGATCAGTCTTATGCAAAGTCATCATTCCGACTCGAACATTCGAACAATTAGATTACCATGCGTGTACATGATGTTCCTTGGGAATGTGTTAGGGAGCTGCTGTTCTTAAATGAAAGAGGATGTAGTACCTCTGAGGAAAATTAGTACTGTTTACTGATCTATAGAAAGACTCCTTAATTCCTGAAGAGGTCGATATAAACAATCACCTTAATGTCACACTGTCCTCTGCCATCAGGCTGCCCTCCCTTTAGCTAATACCATCCATACTCAGTTACCTCTCCACCCCATCCTTCCTACTCATCCTTGATCACTCTCTCCCTCGCTTCCCTTCCACCTGCTAACATATACCTTCTTCATTAGTTTCTCATTCTTCATTCTCTCCACATGAAAACCATCTCAAGGTATTTTTAACAATTTCCAGCACCTCCACAACCATATCAAGCTAAAGGTGTGTTTGGAATGGAAGTGGGTAAAGTCTGTGGAATGAAAAAGTAAGAGTATCATTGTGAAAAACTTCTAAAGGTAAGTAATGACCTAGTTCATGAGATTGGAAACTTAATTGATGAAGCTGTGAACCCTGAGATATGAACAGCGTTAGGACCATTTCCCTGTAATTAGTGGGATTTTTGTTTGCAAGGTGATCAAGAGACGTGGGATGATTCTGCACTCAGTTATCTTTGTCCTTCCTGTACAACATACTAATTTACGATACATTTTTTCTTTTTATTTTCTGCAGGAAGGAGATAAATGAGGAAACTGCGTTTCCTCATAATCCTTCCTGCGAAATAATATAACACGTACGACAGGTATTCATCATAAGTAGGGTTATGACTCTGGCTTCTATAAAATAAAGAGGTCACTGGATGTTATAAGATTAAAAACAGAAAGCATTACAGAAAATGAAAAGCAAAAAAGCATCTTAAATGGATTTTGGGTTGTTATCCTCTTTGTAATATAAGCTGGCCTAAAATTCTCACCTTTTCGTAAGTTCTGACTTGCATCAATAGATAATACTAAACTATGATGCTAGTCACGACAGAAGGGTGGCAGGGCGATATTATTGTTTTATTCATTCATTTTGGTGTAGGATACAATATGCACAATTAAGAAAATCTAAGCCATGGTAAGGTGAAAGGAGCAATAAGAGTTTTCGGCAAATCTTTCACTTATTAGGACACATGTTTTCGTCCATTTTAGCTTACCTCATGCAATTCGGAGACAAAACAATTATCCACTCTCTCTCTCTCTCTCTCTCTCTCTCTCTCTCTCTCTCTCTCTCTCTCTCTCTCTCTCTCGGACCTGGAGAAAGCATATGATAGATTTGACATTGACACCTTGGGGAAGGTGCTACAAAAGTGTGGCCACTGGCTTATTTGGACGTGAACCTGGTGGACTGCAGGCTAAAGCTGTTCTTTTCCTACATTCCATCTTCCATCTTTCACTAAACTGGGAGGGAGTTGAGGGGCGCTTGTATAACCGAGCAGCAGTGTTCGTCATTTAGTTTAGTTCCAACCCTTGAAGGTGTCCCTCTTCAGCACCTCAGTGGGAGGAAAAAAAAAAAAAAAGGAGCCGGGCATGTGTAAGAGTGAGAGGAGAATTAAATAATAGTCTGAGGCAAAGGTGTGGTTGTGTGAGGGATGTGTTATGTCGCCAAGAATGTTCATTCTCTTCATGGGTGGTCCGGTGTTAGAGGTCGATATATGTTTGCTATATTCTTTTCACTTTAACTTTTTTTTTTATTGCCATCTCTACCCTGAATGACGAATTTTAAGTATAGATTAAGAGTAGAATATGATACTAGTCACAAAGAAGTGCTATGTAAATGATATAAATTCATAATATTACTGCATCTACATGTAAAATCACGAGGGGGCTAGGCCGTTAGTTCATTTTGTCTGTCTGTCTGTCTGTCTGTCTCTCTCTCTCTTTTATCAAGATTATGGAAAACTATTGGATAAAATTGTACCAAATTTCGCAAAATGGCTGAGGATATTCTGAGCAACTAGTCATCAGGTTTTAACAGAAAACGTAAGTCATAAGTCAAGGGCAACGTCAATAGCAGCGTTCACAAACTCCCCAGATTTGCCAAATTTCACCTGATAATTTGAAAACTAAAAGTACGGTCAACTAAACTACAGTTTTGTAAATGTTTCCTTTATCACTTCATTCATAAGTAAATTTTTATTAACATAACTACTCCACAAAATGTGAAAAAAAGAAGTTTCACTGTGATAAAGTTAAAAGGAATAAGTAAACGAACAAAACTAACCGTCTAAGCCTCGGGACAAATATTCTTCGTAGTTTAAAATAGATAACTTATATTCCCGGTCATGCATTTTATTATAGTTATAATCAAACAATATTTTTAGACAAATGTCTATATAGAGTACTAACATGAAGTGTTTGGCCGCAAAACATATATAGGAATCAGATGAAGCTTGCATGCATGTGCCCGCGCCAAGTTGTGTTGTCTCCTGGAAACATCGGTGCTTGGGATTCCAGTTGGCGGCTTTGTCTTCGCATGATTTCGGCTTCATAAATTGCGCATTTTTTTTTTTTTTTAGAACGTATAGTCAGTACATTCTCTTCAGCATTTGCCAGATGAAACATTAATCTCTTTGATAACTAAATGATAAGCTCAAATTAAACATGCAGCGAGACTTTTAATATGTGATGAATGCTAATGGATGACTTTTCGTTCTATGCACTCTAGTAACTGTTCTGCAATATTTTACTTTGTAAATAACATATAGAAAATTGGTACAATAACCAATGATTACAGAATTGATGAACTTATGTACTCTTCATCACAAAGGATCATGGAATGGATTTTAGAAAATAAATGGCTGTGCAAGCCGGGGGTAGTTGACCGAGTTCCCAATTAAATTACACAGTGTTCGCTGGCAACTACTGAGTTTGTGAACGCGCCCATTAAAAAGGTTGTAATCCCATTCTACCCAAGCTTCTTGGTAGGGTTGAGGGACACGAAAGGGAGTAATGATATCAGTTCTGAGAACAACCGATTACAGGCAAAGATTACAATGCAAGGTTTAGGGTTCGGCTTCTTAAAACCAAATAATTTTCTACCAAACTTGGTAGAAGGGTCTGAGTCTAGACATGGATGAAATAGATCAGTGCCATGGACAACAACATAGGATAAGATCAACTTAAATAATTTTCTCCAGTTTGAATCAAACTTGGTGAATTAGTTAAATTATTCCATTTTGTGAGCAATCAGTCAAAGGCCAAGGACACAAGGCAAGATCACAGGTTCAGCCACATGATTAGTGAACACTTGTGGTGGCTGAGCTCGCTGCTCTTCAGCTTCGAATCATGGTGACGAATCACACAAAAAGCAATAAATCTGAACCGGGAAAGGCGCTTCAGATCATTACATCAACAGGTGTATTTTCCAGAGATTTTCATTACCGTACTCCAGAACCAACGGTGAACAGGTATATTGTGGACCGGCCTTTGGAGGCATTATACGGCCAGGATGTTGCACTTTCTCTGAGTGCCTCCTCTTTTCTTAATCTATCACTGAGCTATGTTTTTTTTTTTTTTTTTTTCAGTTGTAGAAGGACAAAAGTTTAGACCAAGTTAGGGTGAAAGTAATACAGGAAAAGGTTTGTTGAAGTGGTGCTGGGAGAGGGAGAGTTTGGGAGGTTAACCAATTGTTGCCTTCAGAAAATAGAGTATTGGTTGGAGACCCATTAGGTGAATTCTAGCTGTTAATATCTGAGTCTGGAAGAATCGGTGATGAGAGAAAGGTAAACACAAGAAAAAGCAAAGTTATGAGATGTAGTAGAGAGATGTGGCAGAAAGATTTGACTGTAAGGAGAGTATTATAACTGGTTTAGAGATTTCATATCACTTTTTTTTTATAACTTTGTTCTTCACGTTACATTTCAGGATCCTCTTGTCTGTTATGTGTGCTATGTCTGTGCATATTAAAGCGATATAAATGGCACACGAGATAATGACAAAATGTAATACACGAGATAAATAGATAATGAATAATTACTGTAAAACATCCTGTGTCACTTAAAATACTCTTATGTCTCCATAGAAGTGAGCTGGAGAATCTGAAGTGTTTGCGGTACCTGGGGGTACACATGGCTGCCAATGGAACGCAGGAACCTGAAGTAAATCATATAATATAAGATGGAGCAAAAGTTTTGTTGGCATTAAGAAATATATGGAAGACATGGTCAGTGTTGGTTCGAGGGAAGATGGGAATAAATGAAGGCATATTGATGCTGATGTGGCTGTATGGATGCGCGATTTGAATCTTACATACTGAAAATAAAAATAATTTTAACAACGGTAAGATACAGTGCCTAAGATTTAAACGTGACACTGTGGAGATCATCATCATCATCATCATCATCATCATCATCATCCAATTTAAATCGTCCCATATAAATAAGAGCGAAGGGGCTTTGGGCTAGGCTATTCTTTCCTGATACTTGAGGTGATGGTAACCTGCCTCACGACTCTGAGTAGCATTATGCAAGCAAGAAACCGGAACGATTCTTGAGATGGAGACCCTTACAGGTTCCATCCGTTGGAACGCCTTAACTCACTAGACCGCCAGGCGTCATGTGGCTATGTGTGGACTTAAAGAGGCTGAAAAAAGGGTGATCATAGCATATCATAGGGGTGTAGACTGTAGCACCAGTCGAACAGGGCGGTACTGAGGTGGGTGGAAAGCTGATGACAGGGAGAGCTGGAGCTCCCATTTCATCAACCCTCAGGATTAGATTCTGAGCATCCCTTTTGCTGAACTTTTTCATTGTTCCCGTAACATTAAGGGAAGGCAAGCGTACTCTTCTATAAACGTTCCTCTAACTGTCAACACGAAATTACATGCCCATTGCAGACCACAATTTAGATTCTAAATAAAGAAAATTGGCATCTCATCACCCACCCTCGGAGTCCCCGGAGGGGGAAGAACCATTGAAACCACCACCATCCGCCTTTCTCCCTGTGATGGCCAAGAGAGATGCATGGAACCACTGCCTTAACCACTTCTTGTTCATTTCTGGAATATATGTAGCCTTTCCTCTTATTTAATCTCTGTTGAATACCACCTCTCCTTATTTTAAATCTCACCTTCTCTTCCTCACTGAGACTCAGCTGTCTGAGGAGACTGATTTCAAACTCTTTCTCTGTATCCTCCTACTTTCTCTATACTCATATCAAAGCCAAAGGTGGTTGTTGTGTATATGTACCCAACAACATATCTTTCTCTTGTGTTATGGAATATGAATCCTCTAAATTCTCAACTTTCTGGGTTAGGGTATTCTTTAATTCTCTGACCAAATATATGTGTGCTGTGTAAACAGGGTAAAAAAAAAAATATCGGTGGACAGAGGGTCCGATGCTTGCTGTATACATTCGTTTGCTGGTAATATATATCATGCACTTAACATCAGGGCTACCAGGGTGTGCTAGGTCGGCCACCAATAGTTCAGTGTCCTTCCTTTTGTGGAGTCATAATGCTTCACGATTACTGTGCACCAATACTTTTTCTGTTACCATGTGTACTTATCCCCTAATTCTGCTAAGTGTGAACAAATCTTTTATCTTACTGCGATGGAATACATCCTATCAATTTCTTAATTCTGTGAAATCTCTCTTCTAGATGTTGATGTTCACCACCACCATTGGTTCTTCTCTTCTTTCACTGATCCACCTGGTGAATAATTCTACATCTTTTCTATTCTTAACGACCTAGAGCAGGATGTAGTGGAACCTTCATATATCCCTGACCACCTTGGAGAGTGTTCCAACATACCTGAACTCTGCCTTTCAACTAATCTTTCTGCTTACACTGCTAATATTTCCTCTCCGTTGGCCTCCTCTGATCACAACCTTACCACTATAACCTATCCTATTGCTCCAGTAAGGGAAGTGCACCCTCCTAAGAAGTGGCGGCTGTGACACTTTGGATCCACGGATCAGCAGGCCCTCAGGCAGTACTTCTTATGTTTTCCCTGGAATGATCGTTGCTTCCAAGGTCAAGAACCATCTGGGTGTGCCTTGCACATTATAGAAGTTACTCTCTTGGGCATGGAGGCATGCATTCCTTCCTCTTATCCTGTGTCTAATGCAAAAAAAAAAAAAAGATTTAATCATGTTTAATGCTGTCCACAGCAAGAAGAAGGCCGACAATTGGTTCCATAGCCAACCAACCCATGAATCTCATCCTTTTTATGTTTCTGCCCGGAATCGTGCAGTCTCTTACATGCTCTGCTAAAAACAAATTCATTCATACTTAATACTCTGGAATCACTGACTCAAATTCTCCCTGTTCCTTCTAGCACCTTGCCAAAAACCTTTCTAACTTATTTACTTTGTCATCCTTACCTACTCTTTTCCACAATGGTGGCTCTGTACTATTTCTTCTGCTGGTAAGCAGAACTATTCGCTCAAAGTTTCTTCTCCAATACCACCTTAAACAATGAAAGTGCTGTTCCTCCATCACTTCCCCCCTCCAACTTCCTCATGGCCGACATGAAAACTTCTTCAACTGAATGTGTTTCCTGCTATTACTGACCTCAATACTATGAAGGCATATCAATCAGATGGAGTACCTCCTGGTTCCTCAACAACTGTGTTTCTGTGCTTACACTCTGCTTAGGCAAATCTTTCACCTTGTTTGTCAACTTGTACCTGTGCTCCTTGCTGGAAGTTTGCTCTTATTCAGCCTTTCCCAAAGAATACAGACCATGCCCAGCCCTCTAACTATCGTGAAATTACTTTCACATTCTGTATTTCTGAAGCTTTTGAATCTATTCTACATAAAAAAATTAAAGCACCTTTCCTATCACAGCCTTCTTTCTGATCATCAGACGTGGAATGCTCTACTGTCGATCTTCTCAAATTCCATTCAGACTCATGGTCATCCTCATTTAGGGACTATGACAAAAGCTTTGCCATTGCACTTGACTACTCAAAAGCTTTCTTTTGAGCCTCTAATTTGCAAACTCCCCTCTTACAATTTCTATCCTTGTCTATTGCAACACCAGTTGAACTACCGTCCTGAGTAGAGATAATGGAAGAGACAGAGACAGAGAGAATAAAGCAAGGAGAGTCAGAAAGGATTAACCCCGACTAGTGTCATTATGGGATTGGGTAGGATCAAGGCCCTCCTGGACAAATCCACTTAATTCGAGTTTGACAGCTCTCCGCCTTTGTTCTAAACACCTGTGGTCCCAGGGGACCTGATCTAGTCTTTTCCCCCTTCGATCGGAAATGCCCTTGGAATGCTGTTGCTCAGGTTCTTTGTGATGAGAAGCTCCTCTCTAATTCGTGGACATCACCAGTCACAGACGATGGTGCCACTATAGTCTTTCTATTTTATGAAGGCAGTTTGGGTGGAGCCTCCCAAGACCTCACACTGCTAACTCTGTCGCCACATCGCTGCCAAACACATGCTCCTCTCTCTCTCTCTCTCTCTCTCTCTCTCTCTCTCTCTCTCTCTCTCTCTCTCTCTCTCTCTTTCTCATATTTATATTAACTACTTCTAAATTTATTTTCTTTATTTTTTCTCTTGTTTTGACTTTTGATTGGCAAACTTCCATGGCAGGAGACCGACTGAGTATGACCCGCACATGCATGACTATCTCTCGGGTCACTGAATTGGACAACATCGCAAAAGCAACACTGACAAGTCTTATGGAATTTATACTGTACTATAGCTCTTTTTTTATTACATCTATACAGAGTATTTAAAATTCATTTATAAGTAGTTACTAACTTAAAATAGGAAAGAGAGAGAGAGAGAGAGAGAGAGAGAGAGAGAGAGAGAGAGAGAGAGACAGAGAGACAGACAGAAAGACAGAGACAGAGAGGTGAGCAGGAGTAATTACAAGTGTGTCGCGGCGGTGATGTGGCATCTGAGCTAGTGGTGTGAGGTCTTAGGAGGCCCCACCCAAACTGCCATCATCAAATAGAAGGCCTATAGGAACTCCACCTACTCACGTTGCTTGGGACTGAATAATAGGTGCAAAGAGCAGGCTTTCCACTCACACTCTCTTCCCACCACACTTGGTTCTCACACACACACAGAATTGCTGGTGACATTCTTTTACACAATCTTTTGCTACATGCTTGTTTACACTTAGCACATCCTTACATTTTACACTAAAAGTACCCTCCACATGACTTCTACCTTTACTTGTGATCACTCTCCAACATCAGTTAACCCGCCCCATCCCGATGTTTTCTGGGCAGTGATACGCCCCAGTCCCGACATTTGTGGACCTTTTTGTTTTTGGCTCAAACATCCGCTTTTGGTGAGAAACTTCGAAAATTCATAGAGAAATCACTCACCTGAGGTTTAAAATACTCGATTCAGGTATGAGTACCTCCTTACCTGACTGGGTTTTCTAACAGGCTGGCACCAAAGAAAACGAGTTGTATGGGAGGGTAACTATTTTATCCACTCATAAACAGTATTTATTTATTTACTTGGTACGAATTTATATGTAGTACAAGAGTATATTGGTTTTCAAACAGTAATATATGCATTATAGGCATTGTTTCACTCACTAACTCATCACCATTCATGACCTTTTTTTCCCACATTACCTGATCATCATTTCTGACTGTTTCTTCCTCTAATGCTATGTAAACTTTGTCCTCCACATTGTCATCGATTGGGGAATCACTCTGGCCCTGAATGTCTTTATTGGCCAGGTCACTGGTAACAGGTGAATTGCCGAGACAATGGCGTGCAGGGGCGGGGGGAGAGGTTATGTAGTGTAAGGCATTGTTCCTGCTTGGCATCTTCTAGAGGAATAGAGGAAGGTGTCCTGTGTATACGTGCCAAATATCACTCGCGAAATCACTCGCGAAAATTGAAAATTGTGCAAATTAGGACCTTGCAATGTTGCCACGTTAATTTACGTCTCCGGGATATGAGTGCACATCATGTGAGGATGTGAATTCACGTCTCCGGGACTCAGCGGGTTAAGAAGCGCCGTCTTGCTCTCGTCCCTAATATGCAACTGTGAGTATGCTTCTGTCCTACAAGTGTATGGAGTTCTAGCTTAGTTTCTAGTTATTCATGCATTAAGTTGTCCTGTGATGTCAAATTTGATTGTCTAATCTTCTATCTATCTATCTATTGCCAGACGCCTCAATCCCGTTTGGGGTGGCCACAAACAAATCGCCTCCAAGTCGCCCTGTCCCCCGCCATTTCACTCCCCTGCTCCCAACTCACACCCCCCTCTCTCATATACCTCTCCACCCCATCTCTCCATCTCATTCTCGGCCTCCCCCTCCCTCTTTCCCCCTCCACCTCACTCACATACACTCTCTTCGTCAGTCTTTAACCCTCCATCCTCTCCACATGGCCAAACCACCTCAGTGTGTTCCTCATAACGCTTCCTATCACATCCACATCAACACCACAACGCTCCTTTATATCCTCATTCGTCAGCCTGTCTCTCCATGTGACTCCACAGGCTCCTCTTAAATAACTCATTTCCACTGCTCTCACTCTTGACTTGTGTCCTTCCAACAACGTCCAAGCTTCACTTCCGTACGTTAGAGTTGGTATCACAATACTGTCATGTAGTAACTTTTTCACTTCCATGCTCACTTCCCTGTTTCTTATCACTGCTTTCAAAGAACCAGCAACCTTTCTTCCCTGCTGTACCCTTTCAAGCACTTCGCCCTCCAAACCTCCATCCTTACTCATCACACTACCCAAGTACTTAAACGTACTCACATTTTCCAATTCCTCACCATCCAACCTCGCTGTACATTCACTGACTTCACCTCTCTCAAAGACCATCACTTTACTCTTCCCTACATTCACCTTTAGATTCCGTTTCTTACACACTCTCTCAAACTCATCCACCAAGCCTTGCAGCTCCCCTTCGTCTTCACTCAACAACACGGTATCATCTGCAAACAAGTCACTGATTATATTGTATAATACTGCTGCTAATTCCCCTTTTTGATAATTTGTATTTGTAACCGGTTTTCCCCCATATTGCTCTAGTGTATAAAGTAGATTTAAAAAAAAATCTATAAAAACCCACTATTGTGCCTTTTTGCTTCCTTTCATATTCTGTGATTGATTGTTTTGAGTCCACCCTGTCTTGTGCACATGTAAAATTGACTCACCTCACCAGGATCCGTTTCATACCCACGCCCACATTGGCATACCTTTCCCAGGATTCATTTAATATTCAGTGGACTGACGATATTCGCCCAGCGATCTAACCCCAGATAGAGTTCTCAGAAATACAAGACATACACATATCTGTTCACCTGCTGTAAAAATCTCAGTACTCCTCCGTATTCCGTAGCAATGGCTCTATACCGCAACACAGATGCTAAGGCATTCCTGGTCACTAATCCTTCCCCCTCAGCAGTTTCTAAGTTGAACAAAGGTTAGCTCAAGCTCCTTGCCCAGCATCTAATTGTGCCTAATTCCCCTCGTACAAATAGGACAAAACTCTTGAATCTTTTGCTGCAAACAATGTTTGGAAATAACGAACGCTTCAGGGATCCGTCCCCAAGTCATGACAATTCAGCCATGGACACTCACGAAGAATCCACTGCCCTGAACAACCCAATAATGGTCACAGTCCTAGTCCTGATTCCCATGAGAGTGTTTCCTTGGTGTTAGCCCGAATGCGGTTACACGAGTTAGAATTAAATATTCAACTTAGGCAACAGCAGATGGAATATACGCTAAAGATAAGAGAGGTTGAAAGCTCTTGCAGCCTGCCTACTTGTGTAACCTTTGATGTGCACCGCGACATTAAATTGGTGCCCAAGTTTAACTAATACCATGTCACTAAATATTTAATGATGTTTGAAAGGACAGATGAAAGTCTCAGATGTCCCCCCCCCAAAAAATTGGGTAATATTGCTGCACAGTGTACTAACTGGTAATGCCTAGGAGGCATTTGCTGCGCTGTCTGTAGAACAGTGCTCGAATTACGAGGAGGTAAAGGACTGTATCTAAAGAACCTATGAATTAGTCCCAGAAGCCTACTGCATCAAGTTCAGGGCCAATCCTAAGACTAGAGAATTTCATGTGGAGCATGCCTATACTCTCACAGATTTGCTTGATAGGTGCGTGCATGTCAAGAACAGGGATAGTTTCTCAGCCCTCAAGAAGTTAGTAATTGTAGAACATTTCTTTAACAGCACTGGTAGCTACATCATTACCCATTTGACAAAGCTGGATATTTGCACTCTTTCTAAGTCGGTAGTCACTGCAGATAATTTCCCTTTGCTGCACAAGTATAGTCACAAGGCACAGAATATTGTTAGAGATCGGAGAGTAGATAGACTCACATTTGTAAACTCCTCTTTTTGCAAGTCAAAGCCAACAGAAAAGGACACAAGTGTTAAGTTTCGTAATGCCACATTTAGAAAGCCAGATAATGCCTAGGGAAATAACTTTGCCAGAGGGTCAGGGAGAAGTGTCCGAATGTGCAATTATTGCAAGAAGAAGGGTCACTTAGAAGAGTCGTTTTGGAAGAAGCATGGGAAAGACCCAAAGCTAGTGGGATGTGTAGACTTGAAGGCTCACGTTGGCACAGTAAGAGAAGAACCTCCCACTGTAACGTGTAACGTAACTGAAATATAGTAACTAAGTAGACTAGCAAAGAGCCCGTAGGTGCCGAGGCTCCAGCTAAACCTGTGTGTCATGCTACTACGAGTGACATGATGGAAGTGCCATTTAATTGTGAGGAAAATAATAGTAGTAGAAGTTGCTAGGAGTGTCCTCCTTCCAAATGTAGTAAGTAAAGTGACTCCTCTTATGAACATGGCCCCTTCTTGTTAAAAGGTGTAGTCTCTGTGTTAGACACCGAGGAAAAAGAGGCAACCATTCTGAGAGATACAGGAGCTTCCCAATCCCTAATGTTGAAAGGAATTGTGATGGAGTCAGACCCTACCGAATCAGTGATCCTTCGAGGGATCGATAGTAGTATCAGCACCCCGCTTGTGAAGTTTTTTTTTTTTTAATAACAGAACAGACCATTGGTGTCCTCAATTCATAAAAAATCCGTAACAGTTTGACCTGAACAGCTGTGGCTTGAAGTTTAGAGGGAACTTACTCTGGGAAAGCGAGTTCCAATAAGATTCAGTTCGGGGAATAAAAAATTTCTGATAGGGGAAGTTCCAATACGGCAGTGTGACATTCCAGACATGAGCGCTACCAGATGCCCGTAGCACAGGGGAAGGCATGGAAAGGTGGCACAATGGATGCAAATTCGTCTGAGCATTTCCCATAAAAGTATCTGAAAAATAATGCAAAGGAGGCAATATTCCTTCGTACCTGTAGGGGAGGTAGTTTATTTCTAATGACAGGGTTATTAATAATTCTAACATCTTTGTTCTAAATTTTGTTTCGTTGCTTTAGTGCAACCTCCCCACATCAAATCCACAAGGGTGAGCAATATTCTAGCTGAGAGCACATAATTATAACTCTTATACACTATAGCCAACTGCTCGTCAGTGAGGAAGCTGCAAACTCTGTACAATAATCCAAGTTTCTTTGAGGGGTTTTAGCAAGTGAACTAACATGTGAAGTCCAGCTGAGGTCGCTGTTAAGTGAAACACGGAGAATTTTAATACTTTTGGAGACAGGAATAGTATTAGCATTGAAGATCATATAGGAATTTGGCAATATCTGCCTATTAGTAACTTATGCGTATTTGGTTTTACTAGCATTAAATGAGACAAGGTTATATTTTCCCCATTCAGTGATCCTAGATGAGTTTTGATTTATGAAGATAGCTATACTGAGTTGTGAGTTAGAGATATTAAACTTTGTGAATCGGTGTTTAAGTGTGAATGAGCTGTGAAGTTAAAGTCCTCTCTATTTTAGTTAAACAGCCTGCGTGGGAATAGTTGAACTACTTTCAGTGAAGGGAGTCACTTTTCTCATGGGTAGTGATTTGGCTGGAGGACAGGTGCATGTTGTTCCCTGCATGTCCACGTACCCTTGAAGTGATGATATGGCACCGGAGTTAGTGCCTGATTGTGATACTGTGTTCCCCTCATGCACTGTGGCTAAGTCTATGATGGCTAGAGTCTGACCATGTAAACCCTGACGACCAGAGTTGAATAGCCAGTGGGGATGACAGTCATGTGGTAAGGAGCACTGAAAGTAGAGAAGAGAATGTTGGTTTAGAGATACCTTTCTCGTGAGACTCCTTGTCTCTGAAGAACAAGATACCCCTAGAATAGACTTGAACTTGCTATTAGCTGAGCTACAGTGAGCAGACCCAGAGTTGGCACCTATCTTTGAAGTTGCTGGAAAAGAGAGAGACAGTAACAAGGATTTGCCATCAAGTTATTATGTTGCCAACAATGGGATCTTGATGAGAAGATGGTGCTGTCCTAGAGTGGCACATGATCATGAATGTGAGAGTATTCATCAGCTAATGGTACCGAAAGTATATCAGCAGTACATGTATATCGTCTTATTAGCCCATGATTCCATATTAGCAGGACATCTAGGAGTGAGGGAAACACTCTCGAGTGTGGCGACATTTTTATCGGTCTGGGATACAGTGTGATGTCTCCCGTTATTGCTGCACCTGCCAAATCTGCCAGCTAATAGGAAAATGCAGCAAGTCGATCCTTGCCACATCTTTGGTGCCTTTGTCAGTGTTCAAGGCACCGTTTACTAGAGTCCTAGCAACACTGTTGCCCTCTACCAAAAACCTCGTCAGGTCACCAGTACATCCTAACGTTGATTAACATGTCCACCCGGTATGTTGACGCCACATCTCATAGACACCCTACAGCTAAGGCAGTGATACTGGAGATGCTGACCGTTTTCACTCACTATGGTCTCCAAAAGGAAGTACAGATGGATCAAGGTAGCAACTTCACTTCCAAGCTATTCAAACAGTCTCTAGGAGACTTAGGTATCTCCCACATCACTTCAACTGCATATCACCCCCAAAGTCAAGGAGCCCTAGAGAGATATCACCAAACTCTTAAAGCAATGTTGAGAAAACTGTCAGTACAGGAAAAAAGACTGGGATCAGTGTTTACCCTTCTTGTTGTTCATGACGAGAGAGACACCGAGTGAGTCTCTAGGCTACTCCCTCTTTGATTTAATTTTTGGCTATGAGGTGAGGGGTCCCCTTAAGTTAGTGAAAGAACAGTGGATCCAGGACAACCCTCAAGTCAATCTCTTAGAGAATGTTTCCAAGTCCAAAGAAAGACTATTGAGATGTAGAGAGATAGCACGAGAGAATGTGGAGTCCTTTCATACCCGAATGAAGTAGTATGACCGCTCTTCCTAAGCTGTAACTAGGCAGTACCAGGCAAGAGATACAGTATTGCTCTTATTGCCAGTACCAGGTCATTCATTGTAGGCGAATTTCTCGGGCCCCTTATCAAGCAGAAAGAAGAATTGGAGAGGTTAACTATGTCTTTCTGACCTCAGACCGGAGAAAGACATACAGGTTGTGTCATGTCAACAAGCTAAAGGATTACCACAGCAGAGACGAAGATACACCAGGCGTTGCGTGTGTGGTATCAATGAACGAGACAGACGAGGAGACAAATTAGAAGGAATGCAGCTGGTTATCTGTCGAGACATTAAACTGGATAGAAAATCCACAGGTTTGGATTACCTTATCCAAACACCTCTCTCATCTCTCAGCAGAGCATCGAGAACACCTTATTGCTCTCTTTAGTAGGTATCCAGGCGTCTTCTGTGACAGTTCAGGTCGGACCGAGACGGTAATTCACTATGTCGATGTGAGAGACGCATGCCCTGTGAAGCTGCTGCCGTACCATGTCAACCGCAGGAAGAAGGCCTTGCTCCAGGCGGAGGTCGACTACATGCTGAGTCATGGCCTGATCGAGCCTTGCCAGACTCCCTTGTCCTCGTCCTTCAGCCCAATGGGTCACATAGGCTATGCATGGATTACAGAAGGGTGAATGCCCTTACAAAAGCAGACACATACCCTCTTCCTCGTAAAGACGACTGCATGGATGCCATAGGTAACACAAAAATCATATCCAAGATTGACTGAATGAAAGGTTATTGGCAAGTCCCTCTCTCTCCTAGGGCACAAGAAATCTTGGCTTTCTTTGTCGAAGAAAGGACATATAAGTGTAGGACATATAAGTGTAAGGTTATGCCTATGGCCCCTGCTACCTTCCAACGACTCATGAATGACCTGATTAAAGGTATCCCTTACTGGCTCACTTTCATAGATGACATCATTGTATTTAGCACCTCCTGGCCTGAACACCTACATCAGTTAGGGAGCTTATTGCAGAAGTTGTCTGATGCAAACTTAGTCTTGAATCTGAGTAAATATGACTTTGTAAAGGCTCAAGTGGATTATTTAGGCTATCAAGTAGGCCATGAAAAAGTTAGCCCTCCTGACTCTAAGGTCACTGCAATTACCAGTTCCCCCTGTCCAAGGAAATGGAGAGAACTCCATAGATTCTTTGGTATGACAGGATGTTATCAGAGATTCATTGTGAACTCTGCTTTGGTAGCTCCCTTCAGTGATCTTTTGAAGAATGACTCAACATTTAATTAGGATCAAAATTGCGAACAAGCCTTTTTCGGAGCTAAATCTAGCTTGTCCCACAAATCAGTTCTAAAGGCTCCCAACTTTGTTAACCCATTCAAATTAGCTGTAGATGCTAGTGGTATTGCAGCCGTTGCATTGCTATTGCAAGACAGTGACCAAGGAATAGAAAAGCCAGTATCTTACTTTAGCAGAAACTTCACCCATACTCAGTGTTAGTACTCCGCCATAGAGAAAGAACTGTTAGCTTTTATCTCAGCATTACAACATTTTGCTGTCTAAGTTGGTCCAGGATCACCCCCTATGCAAGTGTATACCAATCTTCTCACCTACCTTTCAGACTCCTGGTCATCCTCCTTTCGGGACTTTGGCGAAAGCTTTGCCATTGCACTTGACATCTCAAAGGCTTTCGATCGAGTCTGGCATAAATCTTTAATTTCCAAACTGCCCTCCTACGGTTTCTATCCTTCTATCTGTGCCTTCATCGCTAGCTTCCTTTCTGGTCGTTCTATAGCCGCTGTTGTAGACGGCCATCGTTCTTCTCCTAGATCTATCAACAGTGGTGTTCCTCAGGGCTCTGTCCTATCACCAACTCTCTTCCTTTTATTCATCAATGATCTTCTAAGTTGTACATCTAACCCTATCCACTCATACGCTGATGACTCCACCCTTCACCTTTCCATTCGGTTCCCGCAACGCCCATCTCAACAGTTACTTCAAGAAACAAGGGATGAGGCTATGGCACACCTAATGTCTGACTTGGCTCGTATCACTGACTGGGGTAAAAATAATATGGTTGTCTTTAATGCATCTAAGACTCAGTTCTTACACCTATCAACCTGACAAAATCTTCCACAGGTATACCCATTAATGTTTAATAATATTCAGCTTAATCCTGCATCATCCTTGAACATGCTTGGGGTTTCATTTACTCGGGACTTATCTTGGAAAGACCATATTACATCTCTTGTAAAATCTGCTTCCAAGAGATTGGGTGTGCTGAGCCGACTCCGCTCTTTCTTTACCCCTGCAGAATTATTGACTCTATACAGAGGTTTTATCCGCCCCTGTGTGGAGTACAACTCTCATGTGTGGGGAGGCTCCCCACATGCAGCTCTTCTCAATAGGGTGGAGTCAAAGGCTTTTCGTCTCATTAACTCTCCTCCTCTTACTGACTCCCTTCAACCTCTGTCTCTTCGCCGCACTGTTGCATCTTTATCTCTTTTCTATCGCTACTTTAATGGTCACTGCTCCGCTGAACTGTCTGCTTGCATTCCTCCACCTCTACGACGGGCGCGTAGCACCCGTCTGGCAGCAAACTCTCATCCCTTTTCTGTCCAACTCTCTAATGCAAGAGTTAATCGTTACTCCCAGTCTTTCATTTATGCAACAGGTCAGCTCTGGAACTGTCTCTCTCTGTCTGTATTTCCTGCTGCCTATGATCTCCAGTCTTTCAAACGCAGTGTGTCCAGGCATCTCAAAATGATCGGATCTTGAATTTGGCTCTCTCTTGTATTTTGTTTTTCTCTTGGAGGGAACTGTTACTGCAGGCCATGGCCTTTGGTTCCTTCTTCCTCGCATAAAAAAAAAAAAAAAAAATCATAATCCCCTTAAGTTCTTAGCCAACTGGACACAGAAGAACCAGCGTCTTACTGGATGGGCTGTATTCCTGCAGGAGTATTCCCTCAACATTAGGCACATAAAAGGAGCTGGTATCCTAATGGCGGACTATCTGTCCCGCCTCTCATAGCAGACGAATTTCTCGTCTGTCAAAAGTCTTTCTCTGGTTGGGAGGCACAACGGCAGCTAAACTGCCATCCTGATTAGAGAGAATGGAAGAGACAGAGACAGAGAGAATACGTCTGCCCCTCTCCCGGTGACGACTCGAGGTGCCTGGAACCACTGTCTGCCTTTCTTCTTCTTCATTTCTGCAACATTCGCGGCCTTTCATCTAACTTTCGCTCTGTTGAGCACCACCTCTCCTCCTGTAAACCTCACCTTCTTTTTCTAATGGAGACTCAGCTGTCTGAGGCAACTGACAGCAAACCCTTTTCTGTATCCTCCTACTTTCTCTATACTCATTTCAAAGCCAAAGGTGGCTGTTGTGTATACATAAGCAACGACTTACCGTATCTTGCTCTCGTGTTCCTGAAGTTGATTCTTCTCAATTCTCCACACTCTGGCTTCGGCTTTCCTGTCATTCTCTGACTAAATATATCTGTGCTGTTTACTTATCCCCTAATTCTACTGACTATCAAAAATTCTTCGACTATCTTACTTCTACTATGGAACACATTCTGTCCATTTCTTCTTTCTCTGAAATCTCCATTCTTGGAGATTTCAATGTTCACCACCACCTTTGGCTCTCCTCTCCTTTCACGGATCCACCTGGTGAACAAGCCCACATCTTTTCTATCCTTAATGACCTAGAGCAGCTTGTACAGCACCCTACCCATATCCCTGACCGCCTTGGAGAGAGCTCCAACATACTTGACCTCTTCCTCACAACTAATCCTTCTGCTTACTCTGTTAATCCTTTCTCTCCATTGGGCTCCTCCGATCACAACCTTATTACCTTAACCTGTCCTATCACTCCGGTACGGCCTGTGGACCCTCCAGGGAAACGTCGTCTGTGGCATTTTGGAGCCGCGGACTGGGAGGCCCTCAGGCAGTACTTCTTTGATTTTCCCTGGAATGATTATTGCTTCCATGGCCGTGAGCCATCTGAGTGTGCCTTGCGCATTACGGAGGTTATTCTCTCGGTCATGGAAGCATACATTCCTTTCTCATATCCTTTGACTAACGCAAGAAAGCCTTGGTTTAATCACTCTTGTTCTAATGATGTCCGCAACAAGGAGAAGGCCTACAAAAGGTACCGGAGCCATCCCACCCCTGAATCACATCATCTTTACGTTTCTGCCCGGAATCGTGCTAAGTCTGTTCTTCGCTCTACTAAAAATAATTTCATCCATACTAAATGCTCTCAACTCTCCAACTCGAATTCTTCCCGCTCCTTCTGGCACCTTGCCAAAAATCTTTCTAACAACTTTACCTCATCATCCTTCCCTCCTCTTTTCTACTCTGATGGTTCTGTAGCTATTTCTTCTACTGTTAAATCAGATCTCTTCGCACAGACTTTCTCCTCCATTTCCACCTTAGACGATTCCGGTGCTGTTCCTCCATCACTTCTCCCCTCTGACTTCCTCATGGCTGACATTAAAATGTCTTCAGTTGATGTATTTTCAGCCATCACTGGCCTCAGTACTAACAAGGCATATGGGCCTGATGGGGTCCCTCCTGCTGTTCTCAAGAACTGTGCTTCTGTGCTTACACCCTGCCTAGGCAAACTCTTTTGCCTTTGTCTGTCAACTTGTACCTTTGCTTCTTGCTGGAAGTTTGCTCTCATTCAGCCAGTCCCAAAGAAGGGTGACCACTCCCAACCCTCCAACTATTGTCCAATTGCTTTAACGTCCTGTATTTCAAAAGTTTTCGAGTCAATTCTTAATAGAAAATTTTTAAGGCATCTTTCCTATCACAACCTTCTTTCCGGTCGTCAGTATGGGTTCCGTCAGGGACGCTCTACTGGCGATCTTCTCACCAACCTTTCAGACTCCTGGTCATCCTCCTTTCGGGACTTTGGCGAAAGCTTTGCCATTGCACTTGACATCTCAAAGGCTTTCGATCGAGTCTGGCATAAATCTTTAATTTCCAAACTGCCCTCCTACGGTTTCTATCCTTCTATCTGTGCCTTCATCGCTAGCTTCCTTTCTGGTCGTTCTATAGCCGCTGTTGTAGACGGCCATCGTTCTTCTCCTAGATCTATCAACAGTGGTGTTCCTCAGGGCTCTGTCCTATCACCAACTCTCTTCCTTTTATTCATCAATGATCTTCTAAGCTGTACATCTAACCCTATCCACTCATATGCTGATGACTCCACCCTTCACCTTTCCATTCGGTTCCCGCAACGCCCATCTCAGCAGTTACTTCAAGAAACAAGGGATGAGGCTATGGCACACCTAATGTCTGACTTGGCTCGTATCTCTGACTGGGGTAAAAATAATATGGTTGTCTTTAATGCATCTAAGACTCAGTTCTTACACCTATCAACCCGACAAAATCTTCCACAGGTATACCCACTAATGTTTAATAATATTCAACTTAATCCTGCATCATCCTTGAACATGCTTGGGGTTTCATTTACTTGGGACTTATCTTGGAAAGATCATATTACATCTCTTGTAAAATCTGCTTCCAAGAGATTGGGTGTGCTAAGCCGACTCCACTCTTTCTTTACCCCTGCACAATTGTTGACTCTATACAGGGGTTATATCCGCCCCTGTGTGGAGTACAACTCTCATGTGTGGGGAGGCTCCCCACATACAGCTCTTGTCAATAGGGTGGAGTCAAAGGCTTTTCGTCTCATTAACTCTCCTCCTCTTACTGACTCCCTTCAACCTCTGTCTCTTCGCCGCACGGTTGCATCTTTATCTCTTTTCTATCGCTACTTTAATGGTCACTGCTCCTCTGAACTGTCTGCTTGCATTCCTCCACCTCTACGACGGGCGCGTAGCACCCCTCTGGCAGGAAACTCTCATCCCTTTTCTGTCCAACTCTCTAATGCAAGAGTTAACCGTTACTCCCAGTCTTTCATTTATGCAACAGGTTAGCTCTGGAACTGTCTCCCTCTATCTGTATTTCCTGCTGCCTATGATCTCCAGTCTTTCAAACGCAGTGTGTCCAGGCATCTCAAAATGATCGGATCTTGAATTTGGCTTTCTATTGTATTTTGTTTTTCTCTTGGAGGGAACTGTTACTGCAGGCTCATGGCCTTTGGTTCCTTCTTCCTCGCATTAAAAAAAAAAAAAAATCAAGGAGAGGCAGAGAGGATTAACTCCGGCTAGTGTCACTATGGGTTTAGGTAGGATCAATGCCCTCCTGGACTAATCCACTTAATTCGAGTTTGACAGCTTTCCTGCTTTGTTCTGAATATCTGTGGTCCCAGGGGACCTGACCTAGCCTTTTCCCCCTTCGATCGAAAATGGCCGCTGCTGCCCAGGCTGTTTGTAATGAGAAGCTCCTCTCTAATTCCTGGACTTCAGCAGTCACAGATGATGGTGCCACTAGGAAACTCCACCTACTCACGTTGGTTGGGACTGAATAAAAGGTGCAAAGAGCAGGCCTTCCACACACACTCTCTTCCCACCACACTTGGTTCACACACACAGTCACGTCTTGGTGACACTCTTTTACACACGCTTTTGCTGCACTGTTGTTTACACTTAGCACATCCTTACAGTCCACACTACAAGTAGCCTCCACACGACTTCCACCTTTGCCTGTGATCACTCTCCAACCTCAGTTAAGAAGCGCCGTCCTGCTTTCGTCCCTGATATGCAACTGTGAGCACGCTGCTGCCCTACAAGTGTCTGGAGTAAGAGTTTAGTTTCTAGTTATTCATGTGTTAAGTTTTCCTTTGATATCCCAGATTTGATTGTGTAATCTTCCTCCCCTTGTATTACCTCCTTGATTGTATTGTATAATACCGTTGTGCATTTCCCTTTTTGATAAATTGTATATTCAACCTGTTTTCTCCCTTTTTGCTCTCGTGTATTGGGTTGATTCAAGAATATATGTTTCTACAATAACCCATTATTGTGCCTTTTTGCTTCCTCCCATACTGTGTGATTGATTTGAGTTCATCCTATTTTGTGCACGTGACACTGTACTTTCATCTATAGCTTCATTTCTGGTCATATTATAGCTGCAGTTATAGACAGCCGGTGTTCTTCTGCTAGATCTGTCAATCGTGGTGTTCCTCAGTGCTCTGTCCTATCACTCTCTTCGACCTAAGCTATTCATCTAACCCTACCCATTCATAAGCTGATGGCTCCACCCTTCACTTAACCATCCTTTCCTCGCAGCGTCCATCTCAGCTGTTATTTTAACAAATAAAGGATGAGGCTATGGCACAGTTAATGTCTGGCTGATTGGGGTAAATGTAATATTGTTGGCTTCAATGCATCAAAATAACCATTCTTACATCTTTCGACCCATTGAAAACCTGTGGAGATATATTCAGTATCCAACACAATCGTGAATCATCTTTGAACAAACTCAGGGCTTCATTCTCTCGGATATATATTGGAAAGCTCATGTTACCTCTCTTGTAAAATCTGCTTCCAAGAGATTAGGGGTGCTAAGCCGACTCCGTGCTTTCTTTACCCCTGCACAGTTGTTGACTTAATAGAGAGTGCAGCTCTCATGTATGAGGAGGCTCCCCACATAGAGCTCTACTCAACAAGGCGGAGTCAAAGGCTTTTCGTCTCAGCAACTCTCCTTTTACTGGCTCCCGACAACCTGTCTCTCCCCTGCACTGTTACGACTTCATCTCTTTTCAGTCGCAACTTCAGTGGTCACTTCTCCTCTGAACTATCTGCTTGTATTCCACCACCACTATGGCTTGCGTGTAACACCAATCTAGCAGCAAACTCTAATCCCTTTTCTGTTCAGGTCTCTAATGCAAGAGTTAACCATTAATTCCAATCTTCCACGTACCGGTATGCAACAATTCAACTCTGGAACTGCTTACCTCTTTCCGTATATCTACTGCCGATGACCTCCAGTCTTTTAAATGTAGTGTGTCCAGGCATCTTGAAGGGAACAGATCTTGAATTTGGCTTTCTGATAACTTTTTTTTCTTTTTTCTTGGAAGGAATATTCCTGCTGGCTTCATAACCTTTGGTTCCTTTTTCCTTTCACTTAAAAAAAAAAAAAAAGAATTTGCAGTAAGTGGTCCTTGGGGCGAGAGAGAAACATTTTCCGTTCTAAGGAACATTTTGTCTCTTTGTTCGCATATGAACATAATCTGTTCTAATTAGCATAAGAAATTGTCCATTTATAATTTTATTCCTTTCATCTTTAACCACGTTTATATATTAATGATTCCTGTATATAAGAGAGGGGGGTGTGAGTTGGGAGCAGGGCAGTGAAATGGTGGGGGACAGGGCGACTTGGAGTCGATTTGTTTTTGGCTACCCCAAACGGGATTGAGGCGTCTGGCAATAGATAGATAGATAGATAGATACCCGTTAAGGTGCTGTTTTTGTTTCATTTGTGAAATGTGTTAAATTTAAGTTTAATTGCTGTCTATATATGTTTAATATCCAGTTCCTCTCTAACATATCAAACAGCAGTTACCTGGATTTCACGTTTCAATGACATCCTAATACACATACTGCCAGAAATGTTACTGACACAAATTATGTTGACAAAAACGACATAATGTACATGTGAAGAAATAATGAAGTGTAAAGTGCAAAGTTGTTGTTTTTGTTGAGTAACCCCTATATGTCTGGCCGAAATGACATATCAACTACAGGGTAGCAGCCGCCTCTGCAGGGCCGTTCGTGCAGTGAACCGACGTTCCCATGTGGCAGAAAGCGAGGGGCGAGGAAGATTGCTGAGTTTTGGTTCCCAGATGGACACTGCATTTGCATATATCTACCCAGTTAACAGAGGCACCAGAGTGGTCTCCACATCACCCGTTAACTGGGTTATATTATTTACTACCTAGCACTTTAAATGTTTTTCTGGGTTCCAGGAAACCACTAAGCTTGCCATTAAGTGTAAAGCCATCTAAATCAGAAAGAAGGGTAATAAAAGGTATGGTATACTGGGAGAAATAGGATAAAACGAATTATGCAGCACTATATCAAAAGAGTGGATGATCGCCACCACTTACCACCAAATGTGCAGTGTACATTACAGAATTACAAAGGAAGAGGTAATTAGATATCTCCCAAATCAGATTGAATACGATCCTCAGCCTTGTGTGTGTGTGTGTGTGTGTGTAAATAGAACATGTATGTGCAATGAAAGCCAACTTTTGTCGCGGTTTTGTTGTAGATTTCTTGTAAGAATTTTTCTGATTACCTCTATGTAGCACAACATTTTCTCCTATTACCTCCATCTAGCCCAACATTATATCCATCTGACACAACATTTTCCCTGACAACATCCATTTGACACAACATTTTCCCTGACTTTCCATCTGACAAATTTTGGCCGCGATTTTTCAGCCTCAATAAAACCATACAATGCAAGAAGGTTTTTTAAAGATGAAGATAACCCATGATAGCGAGAAATATTAACTCAGATTCGCGGGGTTAAAATTGAGCAAACTAGAATGGTGGCAGCTGATATAAGCCAAACACTGAAGTACTTACACGTGCGTACCTGTGTCAGCCAGTATGATTAATGGTATCCGTGTCCGCACTCGACGTAACAATTCAGTTTCCTTAGCGGCCCAACTACCTCCATTAACATCTACAGCCGACCATTTCATGTTCCACGATGCATGATTCTCTTCTACCATATTACTTTATATCTTATCATACCCGTGGTAGCTCCTAAACTCTCCTTAATCTTCTAACCGCCACAATTACCCCCCATAGCCCTAGCTTTCATTTCATTTACCCCTGCAGCCTTATACTACAATATCAGTTTTATGTGCCTGAAGCCTGACAATTTTTCATTTTAACTGCTCTCAGTATCATGTAACTGACCCTTTAATACCATCATTATCATCTTTAATAACCCTCAGTGTTATCACATTATCATCTTAACCACCACAAATAAGGTCTCTTAAAATCTTCACGGCTGTATCATTATCGTCTTAATTACCACTACAAGCTTCGTTAATGACTTTCAATACTACGTCACTATCGTCCTATTACTATCATTATCTTTCTAATTATACCGCACGTCATCTCATTTCGGTCTTAATTAGGATATACAGCGTCTTTAACCCTTTCAATTGTATGATATCGACTGAAGAAAATAGTATGGCATTACCCTAAAGAAAAAAAAAAATCCGATTCAAACTAATGGTACAAAATGGTTATGGTGCGTTCACGCTGAGGCATGAACTGATTTTTTATCGTACGCAGATTGTTTGATGTGTAGATTGGAAGAGTATTGGGGCAAGAAGCTACGATTTCACTGGGCCATATTTTGAGCATTCAGTTTGTTACCGTCACCTGCATTATGTCTGATACTGGACAAGAGCGGTCCCCACACTTACATGCATGAAAAGTTTTTTTTTTTTCTTTTGTTGCCAGTTCAATGCTTACTACATACTGGGACACATTGGGTCTGAGTATGCTCGTTCCGGGCTCAGTGTGAATGTACCATTACTGAAGACTATTGGGAACTGTTTTAACCTGCCAAAGATCTCCAGGTCCTTTCAGCTCAGTTGATGGGCGAGTGTAGTCAGACTGAAGGGTCGATTTGACTAGTGACCAAGGAGACTCCTTCCTGCCTCGTACCAGTGGCTCATAACATGAAATATAACCATGATGTAGTATTCATTTTATAGGGATGGTCCAAGTACTGTCACGTAAAAAATAAAATAGGACGCATGGACACTCATTTCAGTGTTTAATCTAAATCTCATGGGACTCCATGTAGCCACAACTTAGTGTGAGTGGCAAACCTCCGCCAGGTGAAAATATACAACGCCACCTCAGGCAACATTAACCCTTTTCCTGCTAAAATTTCTGGTTGAACAAAAGAGTCTCGTGTCAGAATTAATGAAATTTCTGAATAATTCACCATCAAGGAAAAGGTTACTCGACACTACTTTATTTTTT
Source organism: Coenobita brevimanus (assembly GCF_032717465.1). Taxonomy (NCBI): domain Eukaryota; kingdom Metazoa; phylum Arthropoda; class Malacostraca; order Decapoda; family Coenobitidae; genus Coenobita; species Coenobita brevimanus. Next base: position 26,918,012 of record NC_136978.1, read on the forward strand.
TTAAAACTTATTTATTCATCATTTGGTACTGACGTTAAACATTCCCTAAGGGCGCGTGTACACTTGCCCTCAAACATATGTTTGCAACACGGTTGGCAACGTGTTTGGGTACATGTATGCAGCAGTATTTGGACAGATGTATGTAAACATGTTTCAAACATTGGCAGCAAAGGCGCTGGGATGTGTTCATACCAGGCAGCTGAGACTTCATCATGACGTTGCCAACATGATCTGGACGCTGCTGTTCCCAGCATCTTTGCAGCGTGTTCGTTATTGTGTTGCATACATGTTGCCAGCACTTGTTCGACCACACGTGTGGACGCGACCTTGAGCAAAATATTTTAGCGGTGTATCTAAATGTAAGTCCTGTGTGGCCGGCGACGTCGTTCGCTGGTCGAAAAAGGCAAACTTGATCCCAGTCTGGAATAAGGGAGAGTCTGAGTTTTTCATTACTCATAAAAAAAGCCTATTTTCCTTATAATACTAGGAAATACCACCCAGCTAATAGCGTAGCATCTTCACAGCGGTCCTGAATGAGACACCTATTAAAAGTATGGACAATGGGTATTAGCGCCGAAGTGGTGATAAGTTAAGGAATGTTACATGTAGGAGGACTGCTTTGCTCTGGGCACTGGCTAATCAAGTGAATGTTTGGAGTTGGACACATGAAGTTTTTGTTGTTATTCCCCCAGGATCAACTGAAGCGTGAACCCAGTGGACTGGAACCTGAAGTTGCTCTTTTGCAGTCCATTATTCTCCTCTCATGAGACAAGGAAGCAGATGAAGGAGTGTTGTATACCCAGGCAGTTCTGCTATCTGGTTATATCGGTACCATCACATGAAGGCATCCCTCTCCAGCACTGACTTCGTCACGAGTTGAGAATCTACAGTGTCTTTAACTTTCTCACTTGTAGGATAATTACTGCAGAAAATAATGTGGATCTATAGCTACAGTACTACTAAAGGAATATCTGTAACTTCTTCAAGTGACTTAATACTACACCTACGTGAGCGAGGCGAAAGTAGGTTTCATATTTTCCTGGATGTGTGTGTGTGTGTGTGTGTGTGTGTGTGTGTGTGTGTGTGTGTGTGTGTGTGTGTGTGTGTGTGTGTTTGTGTGTGTGTGCAAAATATCCGAAACATGGAAAAGGTGTTGAAGATCAGCCTACTGTAGGGATCGGCTAATTGATATATATATATATATATATATATATATATATATATATATATATATATATATATATATATATATATATATATATATATATATATATATATATATATATATTTGCGTCGGACTCTGGGAATTGGCTTCACACCCAGTTCTCAATGTCCAGTAGTCCCCCTACATACCAAAGAGTAAACCTCCACATGTTTTAGAAACAATCTGTCAAAGATTAATGTTGCAGGGCTAGATAAAAATTCGTAGGATAACTTAGACTGTTCTATCCAATTTAGGCCAAATATTAATTAAATTATGATGGTAAGGCAAGTTTAGCAACAATTAGCCAAAGTTCGAGATCACAGGACCAGATCAAAGTGTGTCAGTGAGTCAGCGAATTCAAACATTATAGACTTGATTGGAAAGTAACTTGGTAGAAGCATTGAAGGTCATTAAAGAGATTGACCTGTTATTTTTAGGGCAATAAGACAAAGGCCAAGGTTACATGGCAAAATTTAATAAAAGAAATATATTTCGATTTTGACCAAATTGTTTTCGGAATCATCAGAGCAATGGAAGGACAATGGGATTCGATTATCAGTGAAATCACTCATATGTAAAAGTTCGAGGTCAACTAAAAAGTTTTGACCTGCGTTAACAAGTGCGTTGGACTGTCTGAGCATTCTTCCTGTTCTTGTTTTTTTCCTGTTACAATCAATCATTTCCTGTGGCACCCCACGGGGTGCATAGGGCCTCGATGAACTCTCTCCACCACTATTTGTCTCTTGCCATCTCCTTCAGGTCCCACCAACACTCCTCTTCTGCTTCTCTTTTCATTGTCCTCAACCAGGTTTCCCCCGGCCTACCTCTACCTCTTCTTCCTCTAGCAGTTCATTCTGGCACATCCTGTATTAAACTGCCTTCTTTTCTGTATATGTGTCCCAGCCACTTCCAGCGAGACAGTCTCACATATTCATTAACTGGTTCCACACTAGTAATATCCCTTACTCTTTCATGTGTAACTCTGTCTTGCCACTTTCCCCTAAGAATCCTTCTCAGCATTTCATTCTCAAATCCTAATACTTTCTGATCTGTTACAATTGTACTGTACCGTGACTCATGCCCATAAATTAAAATTGGTCTAACCATGGACTTATAATTTTTCACTTTAGTATGTACTGAAAGCATATTATTATTCCAAACAGATTTCAACATTCCAATAGCTCGCAAAAGCCTGTCTAATCCTCTCCTCAATTTCATTGTTTAATGATCCATTAGATGATATAATCGTTCCCAGGTATTTAAAGTTTTCTACATTTTTCACCACATTATTCCCAATTACACAATCGATTTGGTTCTCCACGTTCATATTAATAATTTCAGTCTCTCCACAATTTATTACCAATCCCACTTTTTCTCCTTCCTCCACCAGACAATCAAGCACCCTCTGCATCTCGTAAATACTTCCGCAAATCAGTACAATATCATCAGCATAGTCCAAATCCATCAGCTTCTTATTTTCTTTCCACTTAATTTCTGCACCTGTTCTCCTTACAACCTTTCTCATAACATAATCCATAACCAAAACAAACAGCAGTGGCGAAAGAACTCCCCCTTGAATCACCCCTGACCTCACTTGAAATGGATCACTCAAAGAACCACCCACCATTACCTTACAAAAAGTACCTTCATGCAGGCTTCTAATAATATTTACAAACTTTTCTGGTATACCATAGAATCTCAACATTATTAACATAGCTCCACGTGAAACACTATTAAACGCCTTTTCAAAATCCACAAAACATATACTAAGTGGCATTTTCATCTCATTAGCTTGTTGCATTAAATGCCTTACAATAAAAATGTGATCATTACACTCTCGACCCTTTCTAAATCCCGCTTGTTCTTCTCTTAAAATTTGATCAATTACTGCCTCTTTTCTGTCCAACAAGATTTTGGAAAAGACTTTTGCAACTACAGGTGTCAAAGTTATCCACCTCCAATTGCCACATACACTTAAATCTCCCTTTTTTTGGTATTTTTATAATCACTCCATTTTTCCACTCTTCTGGAATTCTACCATTATTCCAAGCCACATTAAAAAGTTTCAAAAGCGCATTCATCAACCCGTCATTATTCACCTTAAGCATTTCAGGAAATATTCCATCCTCTCCTGGGGCCTTAAAATACTTTAAATCCTTTATAGATTTTGCTATCTCTTCCAAGGTTATATCCCCTGTTTCTATCTGCAAATCTCTCTCGGCTGGCAAAATGTCCTCTTCAGCTAGGATTCGTCGATTTAGAACAGATTCAAAGTGCTCTTTCCACCTTCCTTTTATATCCAAATCTTTAGTCATCAAATTACCATCTCTATCTCGTACAGGTATTTCCTTCCTTCTCTTTTAAATCCCAGTTAACTTCTTTATTGCACGATATGCTGCTCTTGTGCTCTGACCGTCATTTTTACTTGATTTAATTTCTGTCTCTGTTGCCTTTCCATCATATAGCCTCCTCTTATCACGTCTAACGAGTCTTTTTACTTCAGAATGTAAACTCCAGTACTTTGCTCTAAGTACTTCAACTACCTGGCCATCAACATGTTCTTCACGTCTTATTTTAGCCTCTTTCCTATTCTGAATTGCATTCCATGTTTCATCTGATATCCACTTTTTCCTTCTCGCTCTTCCCTTTTTCTTAATAGTAACCTTAGCACTCTCATACAAAACCTCTTTTACCTCTCTCCACATTTGATTAATATCATTGTCTTCAGGTTCTATCAAAGTCTGCAGGACTAGAAACCTGTTCCTACATTCCCACCGAAACTTTTCCTTCGTGTTCTCATCACTTCTCAGCTCATCAAAATCATAATTATTACCACATGTACAATTACCATTAACGTTTCTCTTAAATTTTATTTTAATCTTTGACAACAAGTTGATGATCACTACCTATATCTGGCCCCCTCCTTACGCAAACATCTTGCAAATAACTCCTATGCCTTCTGCTAATTGCAATGTGGTCAATCTGGTTGCAGTATTTACCACATGGTGAAATCCAAGTAGTCTTATGTATTTTTCTATGCTCGAAGATAGTTCCACCAATTATAAGGTCATTTGCCAAACAAAAGGTTCCAAATCGCACCCCATTTTCATTTCTCATACCACCACCCTACTTACCCACACAGTCTTCAAAGCCATCCCTATTACTGCCAACAATCGCATTAAGAACACCAATGCAAACTAACACATCATGTCTTGCCACTCTATTCACTACATCCTGCAGCTTCTCATAAAAGTCATCCTTCATTTAATCAGCAGCCTCATTTGTCGGAGTGTACCCTGCAACCATACTGATATTACCGTGGTCAGATTTTAAACGAGCAGAAAGCAAGCGCTCATTAATTGGTTCAAACTCACATACTGCCTTACAAGCATCTCTACTCAGCAGTAAGCCTACTCCTTGGTAATGATTTCCATCACTCCTACCAGAAACCAACATAGTAATGCCATCTTCTAAATTCATTTTATCAACTCCAAGCAACCTCGTTTCTGTAAGAGCACAAATATCCATTTTGTATTCCTTGAACACTGAGATAAGTTCTTCCACTTTACCAGCCTGATTGAGAATATGAACATTCAAGTTTCCTGTTCTTAAGGTTCGTAAGGTTCTTTCCTGCTCCATCCAGACGATATTTCATCAATGAGGAAACCTTTCGAAGTGGTGATGTTAGATATAGCTTTAGTCCTCTGAACAAGAGGCGCCTTTCCTATGGTCCGTCTATTTTATGAAGAGCGTTTGGGTGTTGTCCCCCTTGGGGAATCCCCGTCCCACAGTGTTGCCATACTTTGTACTGGGCAACTTAATCGGATTAGGGAAAAGGCGCTAATGACAACTCTTCCTCCCAGCACACCACTCTCTCTCTCTCTCTCTCTCTCTGCATATAGAAATTGCACTTTTTATAGATTTCTATAAAAAGTCTATACACTTTTATGAATTTTTAGAATTTGAGGAAAAGCCTCCAGACTGATTGTCTGTCTGTCTTGTTGCGCTCTTATTCATTCCCTTTCTCCATGACCTTTCCCCCTACTCTCTGTTTCTGTCTGTCTGTCTCTCTCTCCCTCTCTCCAACATTATTTCTTATTATGACTGATATTCTCCTAAAAGTGTGAGGTTTATTTGTGGTTTATAATTTCGATTTATTTTCCACACCACCCCTGAGGTCCTCTGTTTGCCTTCTTTTCTAAAAAATGCTTATTTACGTTGTAAATAAGTTCTTTTTCTCTACTATGGAGCACACGAGAGCGAGTAGCAGGAGTAAGAGCATCCATCTCAGGTGGCGGCCAGAGTGGAAATGACCTGGATTAACACGGTCTCTGTACTCAAGCGTGACAACGTTGGAAAGCAACTCTGCCAAGTGTTGTGGTATTTATAAAAAGTAATTGATATTAAAAGAAAAAAAGAGGCATTTATAACACTATATTGCCTTATTAAAGAATTAAATATATATATACTTTAAATAAACTTCATTTAGAAGTAGTAAATAGCTGACATGAGACAGAAAGGTGTACACGTTTGGCATAGAGGCGGCATAGGAAATTCCCAAGAGGGACAACGACCAAACGTTCTTCATAAAATAGACGGACCATAGGATGAATATAGTTGTCTGGAGGTGACAAGACTATACTGTATAAGTCACTGGACTCAGGTGGTTAAGGCCCATATTCACGGTAGCTTGAAAGTTAGTTGCACCTTTTGTTTAGCGATTTATTTTGTTCACTCCACCTCAGTTGGTTCATATGTGTTACTGACTCATGGTGGGGACGCGTCTAGTAATTTTAAATTCGATAAGGTGAGACGATCCTCTACAGCTGGAACTGAATGATACGAGCCAAAGAGTGTTCGTGCTTATACTATTTTTATTTGGTTCAATCTCCAATTCTATTGTAGATAACAACGTTCGATTATATTAAGCTTAGAGTGAGTCTTGGAAACCTGAAGGTGTTAATACTGCAATTATTACCTCGTTATAGCTGAGAAAGAACACTAGTATTCTATTTCAGCTTACACCAGACGATCTTAATTAGCTAGGAGAGAACCATAGAAACCTGAGAATGTCATTACCCGTACCATCAATCCTCTTATGGGCAGGACAGTTCTATTACTTATTCCAGCTAACACCAGGCAGTCTTACTTGAGGGTGAGAACTCGAGAGTGTTCCTTTGAGCTTTTTTCTAATACTGGTCAAATACTCCTCGATTATATGCCATTAATGAATCCATTCACATTCTGTATCTGGAACATGAAAAGCATTCATTCTGTACAGAACACACACACACACACACACACACATATATATATATATATATATATATATATATATATATTTTTTTTCTTGTTTCCTTGACTATATATACAACTTCATATTTACACTGATCTTTTTTTTTAACAAGCTCCTATTGATCCATTTTGCAAGCCTACTTATTTACTTGTATATATTTGTTTTTAACTCCTGCCAATGTTTCCTAAGTTTTTGACTTTCTGTCTCATTTATTTCCTTCCTTATATATTTATATTTAAAATTTTCTGTAGCGTTCTGTCTTGAGGAATCATTTAACCCACCCCGTACCAACGACGTACATGTACATTGGCCCCTATATGCATGGACAGTGCCTTTGATGTACATAAACGTCAGCAATTTGAAGTACTTGCCAATATTCGAAAATTCAGATTAGGCGCCAGAAAGTGGCTGGGATATTCTCGCACCTCTCTAGGCCTCTCTAGGCCTTCCTATATCATCTATATACCCAACAATAGTGTTTTTGGCTCGAATAGCATAGTTACCGATGAAGAAAACATAGATCTCCATGGGTGTCGAAGGCAGCCGATAAAGTCTATGGGTGTTACTGTGAAGTTTTCAGCTGCCTGGTAATTGAGACTTGACCTCAAAATTGACCTAAATGGCTTCTTACGTACGTTTATGGTTGTTCTCCATGTTTCCTAATCATTTCTAACCTATCAAGCAAAAAAAAAAAAAAAATGCCTGAAAATTGGCTGGTACCATGGCTCCATGAATGTCCAAAGTCCGCTGGCACTCGTCGGGTTAATATATCCTTTTTAATGCTTTCCGTCAGAAATAATAATCTTGTCGGCCTCGACTCTCTTCTATTGATCTAATCATCTAACTGTGTCTCATTGTTTCAGTATCTCTTGAAATTATTAACCCATAAAATGCACCATGGATCTTCATCACATGCACTACATCAACATATGCAAGACAATGCCTCATGGATTTGTCACAGGAGCAACTTACGCACGAACACCCCTTTTTTCACTAAACACAATATCCGCCACCCTCTCCAATAACCTTCCACCATCACTGATATAACTACAGACATCATAACTCAGTCCCTGCACACAAGCACTACACCAAAAAACAGGCACACATCGGATGGACACCGCCTCCAGCAAGCATAAACATACCATAGACAAATGTTGATGTCTGTGCACACACACACACACACACACACACACACACACACACACACACACACACACACACACACACACAAACACACACACAAGAACAAATTTCTTTACGACCACAACATATACATAGCACTCCAACAACAAAGAAAACTGACACAAAATGAACTCCCAGTATTAGACACTACTCACATTATATCCTCAGTCATAACTGATGGCCATGAGGGAGGCCTCATTACATACATAAACCCATCAATCCCCTATAAAGACACAACACAAACAACACAATGTCTTTTTATCAAGAATCTCTTTTTATCAAGAATGATACAGCAATGGAAATCCAATGCCAAATCTGGTCACAAACAAGACGTCAACATTCTTAACATTTATATTCCCCTTGTAGTGTACCAGTGCAATACAACTCTAACCTCCTCTTCCGAACATAGGCATTTAACTTTATCATGACTGGGAAATTTAACCCATCCAGTCCTAACTGATTTTCCACCACTAACTCCCCCCAATCCCAACCAATTTTGGAAAAAAAAAATTTTTGGCTTAAACCTCCGCTTTTGGTGAGAAACATCGAAAATTCATAGAAAAATCGCTCACCTGAGGTTTAAAATACTCGATACAGGTAGGAGTACCCCTTACCTTACTGGGTGTTCTATCAGGCTGGCTCCAAAGAAAACGAGCTCTATGGGAGGGTAACTATTCCACACCACTGATAAACAGTATTTATTTATTTATTTGGTACGAATTTATATGTAGTACGAGAGTATATTGGTTTTCACACAGTAATATAGGCAATATAAGCATTGTTTCACTCACCAAACACATCAACATACCTGACCTTTTTTGGCGACATTACCTGATCATCATTTCTGACTGTTTCCTCCTCTAATGCTACGTAACCTTTGTCCTCCACATTGTCATCAATTGGGGAATTACTCTGGCCTTGAACTTCATACCGTGGCACGGCACAACATTTCTTTACTGGCCAGGTCACTGGTAACAGGTGAATTGCTGAGACAATGGCGTGTGGGGGGGGGGAGGTCAGGTGGGGTAAGGCATTGTCCCTGCCCGGCATCTTGTAGAGGTAGGTGTCCCGTGTATAAGTACCAAAAATCAAGCGCGAAAATTGAAAATTGTGCAAATTAGGGACATCGCAATTGATGCGTGTGTATATACATCAATGGGAGTCACAGTGACAAAACATGTGGACGCATATATACGTCAATGGGATGCAGCAGGTTAATGTGAAACGTTCTGTCTGGAAAGAACACAGTCAAAGCAAATGCCAAGTTCTCGCCATTTGTCACATCTCAACAGCATGTACAGCAGAGAACACTAATAAAAGGGCAGGAAGAACGCAAATATTCCACCATGCAAAGTCAGGTTAATCACACACTTCAACCCCCTAACACCCCCCCTTCCATGCCCCCACCAAGGCACTGGTTTGCTAGGTGGATGGATCGATGATCTGAAGTTTCACTCACTCTCATGTTTTGCTTCTTGTAATGCTAGTTTCATTTATCCTGTTATTATGTGTATTATTACGCCCATAGATCCACCTTCAGTTCCATGAGAAGTTAATCTCCCTCTCTCTCTCTCTCTCTCTCTCTCTCTCTATATATATATATATATATATATATATATATATATATATATATATATATATATATATATATATATATATTTGCATATGTTCCGAGATATTAAACATTTCAGAAATATCATTGTGTAATGATGAAAAAAAGAAAACTCTAGGGGGTGTCAATGATATATCCAGCAGAGCCCTACAAGCAATACCTTGGAATAAGATATTAACATGAAACGCAAACTTTCAGCAGGAAAACGAGTTGCTTCATGACTTTGAAACAGGAAGAAGATTTACTAAGTGAAACTAACGTGTAAGGAGGAGATACGGACCGATTCATTCAGCAGATTATCGCCCTGTACCCCTGCACAAAGACACTGTCCATGTTGACAGACACTAAGTCAAGAGGAAGTACCGCACATGGAGCCATACACAAATGCAGAGTATGAGGACATTCTGTTTACTTTAGGTGCAGCGGGAGGAAATGCAGCCGAAGCAGTAAGACTGTATGCCAAACGATATCCCAACTGCAGGCTACCATCTCAGCCTACAATTCTCTCTGTTAAAAGATGATTATAGAAAACGGCACACTGACTCCATGTAGATTAGACGGAAGAAGACCACGTGACGTGCAACTACTCGATGCAGATGATATTCTTGATGTCAGTGTAGTAGCCCCATCTACACGCACTCGTTGACTTGCTGCAAGATTTGGTATGGATCGTTCAACTGTATGGAGGAATTTACACAGACCTGGGCTGCACCCCTATGATCACCAAAACATTCATGCCCTGAGTGAACGTGGGTATCACCCACGAGTGGTGGTCTGTCGCTGGCTCCTTAGTGAACAGAGATAACAACGCATTTTATGCACTGTAATTGTTTGCTGATGAGGCTGCATTCACAAGAAACGGTATTGTAAACTTGCATACTACACACACGTGGGCAGAGGCAAATCCACATGTTACATCAACTAGGGGACATCAGGAAAGATTTTGCATCAATGTTTGACCGGTATTCTTGGTGAACATTCAGTTGGACCCCTTGTGTTACCTGAACTATTTACAGGCAGTGAGTACACCAAGTTCCTTCAGGAGGATTTACCCATACTGCCTGAGGATATGCTCCTCAGAACTCTTGTTCAAATATGGTACATGCACGACGGGGTCTCAAGGTCACTTTGCATGAGTGTTCGGTTCCCTGACAAGTGAATTGGGTTTGGTGGTCCCGTTGCCTGGCCACCTAGATCACCTAACCTAACTCTACTTGACTTTTATCTATGGGATTACATGAAGAGCAGGGTGTATGCAACACAAATCAGCATTCGTGAGGAACTGTAACACCTAGTTCAAGATGCTCCCAGGGATGTAAGAAACACACCGGGGGTATTTGAACGTGTACACCAGTCTCTGGTGACTCGTGCCCAAGCCTGTATAAATGAGGGAGGGAAAACTTCGAGCACCTTTTGTAAATACCAGATATCAGACAATTACGGTGAGGATAAAAAAATAAATAATGAGATGATGGTAATTTGATCCTGCTCAACTCCAAGACTTTCCTGTTGAATCTGAAATGTGTAATATCTCTATACGTATGCAATTTCTCTCGACCATCATATAGAAAGGTACAATTATTATTGCTCAATCTGTTCATTCTGAAATTTATGAGAGATATTTCTGCAGCATCTTGTAACTGCGACAAGTTATGTAATTACTGGCTATATAAGTTCCTCTCCTGCTTTGTCATCTGGGAAGCCATATATCCACCCATCTGCTCATCCAATACCCACTCAGGCCACCTAACACAGCCGACTGAACCCATCCCGGCCACGTATCGTCCTCAGCCACCTGGGCCACCCACCCTGCCCATGGATCCTGGCCCACTCACGACTGCAACCCAATAAGCTCACCCAACAATGCCACCCAACACATCTACCCACTCACTTACCCACACTGAACACATCCAGCCACCCAACCCACCAAATAAAGCATCCAACTAAAGCACCCCAGCCAAGCAATCTTCTCAGCGACACATCATGGCCACTTACCCTGGTGACCAAATTTGCCCACACATATTGATGACCCATTTTGTCCACTGAACCTGGCCAAACACCCTCCCCAGCCATGAATCCCACCCACCCAACTCACCCAACAACGTCATCCATCGTATGTTTCTCTTGTACTCGTCATAAGGGTTCTGCTGACCAGGCTGTACCCATACTGCAATATCTTTTACCATCTAGGCCTTGGTAAACGGTCTCACTTGATCTTCTGAAATTGCCTCATATAGAATTTGGCTTCATCCTCCTGTTTTTCCTGGCTTGTGATACTGGTGCCACTGTGCAACAAATTGGCTAGCACTGTTGCCCATGCATTTATTAATTCTGTTATTTGTCCCATCACAACTCCAGTAATTATTCTTACAGATAAAGTATCAGAGTTTATAAATTCCTTGGTGTAACATACAACACATCAGTGTCATTTAAACCACACATCACAAACATTAAGGATAAATTAACACCAAGACTCAACGTGCATTACGGAGGTTATTCTCTTGGGCATGGAAGCATACATTCCTTTCTCATATCCTTTGACTAATGCACGAAAGCCTTGGTTTAATCACACTTGTTTTAATGCTGTCCACAACAAGGAGAGCGCCTATAAAAGGTACCGGAGCCAACCCACCCCTGAATCACATATTTTATACGTTTCTGCCCGGAATCGTGCTAAGTCTGTTCTTCACTCAGCTAAAAATAATTTCATCCATACAAAATGCTCTCAACTCTCTAACACGAATTCTTCCCACTCCTTCTGGCACCTTGCCAAAAACCTTTCTAACAACGTTACCTCATCATCCTTCCCTCCGTTTTTCTACTCTGATGGCTCTGTAGCTATTTCTTCTACTGATAAAGCATATCTCTTCGCTCAGACTTTCTCATTCAAGTCCACTTTAGACGATTCCGGTGCTGTTCCTCCGTCACTTTCCCCCACTGACTTCCTCATGGCTAACATTACAATTTCTTCAGCTGATGTATTTTCTGCCATCACAGGCCTCAATACTAATCTATAAGGCATATGGGCCTGATGGAGTCCCTCCTGTTGTTCTCAAGAACTGTGCTTCAGTGCTTACACCCTGCCTAGGCAAACTCTTTCGCCTTTGTCTATCAACTTGTACTATTCTTTCTTGCTGGAAGTTTGCTCTCATTCAACCAGTCTCAAAGAATGGTGACCATTGCCAACCCTCTAACTATCGTCCAATTGCTTTAACATCCTGTATCTCAAAAGTTTTCGAGTCTATTCTTAGTAAAAAATTTTAAAGCATCTTTCCTATCACAACCTTCTTTCTGATCCTCAGTATGGATTCCGTCAGGGACGCTCCACAGGCGATCTTCTCACCTACCTTTCAGACTCCTGGTCATCCTCCTTTCGGGACTTTGGCAAAAGCTTTGCCATCGCACTTGACATCTCAAAGCCTTTCGATCGAATCTGGCATAAATCTTTAATTTCCAAGCTGCCCTCTTATGGTTTCTATCCTTATATCTGTGCCTTCATCTCTAGCTTCCTTTCTGGTCCTTCTATAGCCGCTGTTGTAGACGGCCATCGTTTTTCTACTAGATCTATTTACAGTGGTGTTCCTCAGGGCTCTGTCCTATCACCAACTCTCTTCCTTTTATTCATCAATGACCTTCTAAGCTGTACATCTAACCTTATCCACTTATACGCTGATGACTCCACCCTTCACCTTTCCATTCGATTCCCACAACGTCCATCTCAGCAGTTACTTCAAGAAACAAGGGATGAGGCTATGGCACACGTAAAGTCTGACTTGGCTCGTATCTCTGACTGGGGTAAAAATAATCTGGTTGTTTTTAATGCACCAAAGACTCAGATTTTGCACCTATCAACCCGACAAAATCTTCCACAGGTATACCCACTAATGTTTAATAGTATTCATCTTAATTCTGCATCATCGTTGAACATGCTTGGGGTTTCATTTACTCGGGACTTATCTTGGAAAGATCATATTACATCTCTTGTAAAATCTGCTTCCAAGAGATTGGGTGTGCTAAGCCGACTCCGTTCCTTCTTTACCCCTGCACAATTGTTGACTCTATACAGGGGTTTTATCTGCCCCTGCATGGAGCACAACTCTCATGTGTGGGGAGGCTTCCCACATACAGCTCTTCTCAATAGGGTGAAGTCAAAGGTTTTTCGTCTCCTTAACTCTCTGCCTCTTACTGACTCCCTTCAACCTCTGTCTCTTCGCCGCACTGTTGCATCTTTATCTCTTTGTATCGCTACTTCAGTGGTCACTGTTCCTCTGAACTGTCTGCATGCATTCCTCCACCTCTTCGATGGGCATGTAGCACTCGTCTAGCAGCAGACTCTCACCCCTTTTCTGTCTAACTCTCTAATGCAAGACTTAACCGTTACTCCCAGTCCTTCATTTATGCAACAGGTCAACTCTGGAACTGTCTCGATCTGTCTGTATTTCCTGCTTCCTATGATCTCCAGTCTTTCAAACACAGTGTGCCCGGCATCTCGAAATGAATGGATCTTGAATTTGGCGCTCTATTGTATTTTGTTTTTCTCTTGGAAGGAACAGTTTTGTGGGCTCTTTGCCTTTGGTTCCTTCTTCCTTACATAAAAAAAAAAAAAACTTGCCCATACAACATTTGGGCACAAGAAAGAAACCACCACCACAATATACAAAGAATATATATGTTCTGTGATGAATTATGCAAGCCCTTTTTGGGCTTCTAACCTTACTAAAACACACTACACCACTCTACAGACCATACAGAACAAGGCCCTAAAAATAATCACAAACTGCACAGCTACTACACCCACAGACCACATACACCAAGAAACCAAAGTCCTCAATGTCAAGGATCATCTAGACATGAGAGGTGCCCAAATTCTCACTGCAACCTCCACAAACCCACACCATCCACTACACTATATAGCAGCACATCTATACACACACCAAGGAACATCAAAACAACACCCAGCACACGATATGATACACAAACATTGTCATCTCTCCCCCCTCTCCCACCTCAGACCAGCTTCCAGGAGCGTATCCCTACTCAAATCACTCGCCGCTCCATTCAGTCACTCAAAGACAACACACAGCTACATGCACGGCCTCCTAATATCCCCCCTTCTGAATCCTATCTCCCTCGTGAGGACAGGGTCCACCTGGCCAGGCTGAGATGTGGGCATCATCTAGCCCTCTTGATTCATCAGAAGAGGCTGGATGACTCCGTCTCTGATGCCTGTCCAGGACGCAACACAGCACCCCATACTATTAAGCACATTATGGAAGACTGCATTGCACACATTCACCTGCACAAACAACACAACATACACTCCTTGAGAGCCCTGTGGGAAAACCTGGTCTCAGCTGTGTCTTTCCTTAAGCCCCAGTCACACTGCAGGTACGACTTGTCGTAAACCTGAAAATTGCGAAACCAGTCCCCGATCACGGAGGTCTCCGAGCAGTCATGCCACCCATCGGCTACTGGTGGTCATCCAGTGTCTGTCCAGCGTCCGTCCAGTGGGCAGCCGAACGGCGACCATGGTCAGGTATACACAGGTCAAGACACTGACGGGTGGCTGGCTGGTCGTCGGCAGGCCGCCGACAAACGGCGGCTGGTCCATGTCCTGTCGCAGTTTAGACTGCAACCACTAGACCAACACCAGCTGCGGATTGGCCGGCAGCTGGTCTCAGTCCAGCCCACCACCTGTTGCTCGAGCAATCGCCGGCTGGATGGCGACTGGACTTCAACCACCACCCCTGACATGAGGCTTGTAGACGGCGGCTGCCGCAGTCCAGTCGTGGCCTTGATGGAGTGCAGACGGCCACCGCACAGAGCGGGCGGTGACCGGCCTCCGTCCGGAGGGCAACCACTCCTTAAAAATCAGGTGTTGCTGACCAGTCGCAGTCCGTAAGCCGGCCAGACACAGTCCAGCCGTCCACTGGGCGGCTTCTGTGCCACGACATCAGTGGTTGCGGGAAGGTTTTTCCCAGATTTTTCGTGCAGCACGAAAAACCTCGCGACAGTTCTTTGTCGCCATGGTGGCTTGCAGCTAGTCCGAGACATATGAAGACCGGTCGTAAACCTCACCAAAACCACCCACGACTTGCAGGTCGCGGGTGGTTTGCGATAAGTTGTACCTGCAGTGTGACTGGAGCCTTAGGGACTCAGGGCTGTTCGGCCAGACTGCCTAGGGAACAACAACTACTACTACTACAATACCTCACTGCATGAAATTTGCCGTCACCATAGAATTAGTAAATGTAACAATGTTGTCTGTCATCCGACCTCTAATGGCCTCGTGGAGAGGCAGAATCGTAAAATCCCAGAGTACCTACACCACATAGTGGGAGATCAGAGCTCCACCTGGGATGAATGGATTCCGCCGGTAGCTGCATTGACTAATGGATCACTTAAGAAGCCAACTGGTGAAACTCCATTTTTTGTCATCTGTGGTTTTGATAAGAGGTTATCCTATTCTTTACTATAACCTAGGCCTGATCCGATCTACAGTCATGATTTTTGTCAGGTTCTTAGAAAATTCATAGGTATGTTCAGATAATTTGGCCCTCTCAAATACCGAAATGGTGCGTAAGCAACATGCAGCTACAACTGATGTTACCATCCAAGTGGGCAACTTAGTTTTTGCCCTGGACCATGAGCGTGCATTGAAGTTTAATGGTAATTTCCTGGGTCCTTTCCGCATCATCCGTCACTGGGGCAACAAATTTCAGATAAAGGATCTATCTACTAACGAAACCAAATGGGTTCATGCAGATGATCTTAAGCATGCCCCAAGGCGCCTAGTGTCGAGGCAGTGACTCGAAAATTCCCCATCTTCTTCTCCCATTCTTTCTTCTGACATTCCTTCAGACTCTCCTTCTCATTCTGAGGCACTGGAACCTTCCTCTCCTGTCAATGACTTTCACTCAAAATTATGCTCTCCACACAAATCCCCAGTTTCTAGAATAAAAATTATCATCACAGTCATATGCTCTTCATAATCATCTCCTTTATTTTAGATTCATTTTAACAGTAAGATGTGGAGAGAGGAGTCAACCTTGATTAGCACTTGCTGTCCATGGATGATAGGTAGTAATAATCCATATAACCCTTCCTACATATCTGTTACTGTAGTCACGGCGCGTGATTCTGAGGTTGTTATTATCGTGCTCTGGCAACCTACCATTCAAAAGTGCGTCTGATTTTGTGTATAATATGAGAGTCATGTGATTCGTGTATAATACCGTATGTTCGTGTATAATAATATTCGTGCATAATAATATGATTAGTGTATAATATGACATGAAATCGGACGCACTTTTGAATGGTAGGTTGCCAGGGTACGATAATGACAACCTCAGAGTCGTGCGCCGCGACTATAGTTAGCATTATTACCATGGATGATAGGTAATATTATTCTACAATGTACAATCCTCCTTACAGTCTGCTACTTGTTAGTATTATCAAAATATTTTTCCATAAAATCTTTCTTACATCTGTGTTACTAGTTAATTACCTGTCATCATCATCATCATCATCATCATCATGGGCAGCCTGAGTTAGTTGACTGCAGGACAGAGACCTCTCGCAAACGCTTCCACTCTGCCCGGTCAGATGTTAGCCTGTTGCGACCCAGACCAGGAAACATTCGGATTTCGTCTCATCATCTGGTTATCAGTCTACCCCTTCCTCTAGCTCCATCTCTTGGTTCCCATTCTGTTGCTGCTTTTGTCCATCTGTTGTCGTTTTTACTGTATATATGACCCGTCAATGCCCAATTCCTCTTTCGTATAATGCTGAGAATATCTTCTAATTTTGTTTGTTCCCTTATCCAAGATCCTATTTTTTTATTTTTTTTGTCTCCCCAGGTTATGCCCAACATTATCCTCTCCATTCCTCTTTGTGCACTACTTAATTTTCGTTCCAGACATTTGGTTATACTTCAAGTTTTTGACCCATAAGTTAGTATAGGAAGGACACATTGGTTGTACACTTTTATTTTTAGTGAGTGGGGCATCTTGCATTTCATAATAGAGTTTTGTTTTCCGAACGCACTCCATCCCATACCAATTCTTCGTTTAATTTCTCTGGATTGATCTGGGTTTGTCTTATGATTTGGCCTAGGTATATATATTCTTCAACTGCTTCTATCACTTCGTCTTCTATCTCTTTACCTGTTGTGGTTGCATAAACTGATTTAAAATAACCTTGATTTTCTTTCTATTCTTTTTCAGACTCACTTTAAGGCTTTCTATGTTTAGCTCTTCCATCATTAGTTGTAACTCTTCCCCTTAGTCGCTGAAAAGAACTATGTCATCTGCGAATCTGAGATTGCTTAGGTGTTCTCCATTAACATTTATTTCTTTATTGTCCCATTCAAGGTTCCTAAAAATGTCTTTCAAACACGCTATGAAGAGTTTTGGTGATATTGTATTGCCGTGTCATATCTCATTTTTTATTGGTATTTTCTCACTTTCTTTGTGGAGTTTTATTGTTGCCACACCATCTTCATATATATCTTCTAAGACCTGCACATAATTCTCTTCAATTCCTTGTTTTCTAATAGCCCTCATTACAGTAGAACTTTCAATTGAGTCAAATGCCTTTTCATAATCTATGAATGCCATACACAGTTTTTTTTTTTCTCGACATTTTTCTCAATTACGTGGTTAACATCATGCATATGGTCAATTGTAGAGTACCCACTCCGGAATCCTGCTTGTTCTCTAAAGTTCTACCTATCCAGTTGGTGATTATTTCCGTAAAAAGTTTGTAAACAACAGAAAACAAGCTAATTGGTTGATATTTTTTTAGGTCTTTGACATCTCCTTCTTTGTGAAGGAGATTAATGTTGGCATTTTTCCAAGCTTTAGGAACTTTTTGATCTTCCAGACATTTTGTGTATAGTCTGGCTAGTTTCTCAAGTGCAGCGTCGCCCGCATCTCTGATCTGGTATGTAGTAAGATTGTCATTACCACTTGCTTTACCTCTCTTTGTGTCTCTTAGAGCTGTCCCAACTTCTACTGTAACTGCAGGTACTGGTCACCATGTTTTACCTGTTCCTGATTGACGTCTTCGAGTCTGTCCTCACTGCTGTATAGTTTAGCATAAAATTCTTCACCTACCTTGTTTATTTCATCTCAGTCATTAACCCTTCGTTAGTCAGGTGGGGTGTTTTGGCACCCCAAATTTTTTTAAAAGCTCATATTTCCCAGCCAGTGATTCGAATATTTCTCTCCATTCCAGTACTCTCCTGATTTAGTAAGGGGAGGGAGCATATGGACTGGTTTAGTCTTGCCTCTGCTGTAGTGAGAGAGAGGGGGACTTCCCCCCCCCCCGGGGTGTCCTGTCACCCCATCAAACTAACCATTTAGATCATATTGTGATATAGATTTTTTTTTAATCTTATTTTTGCATATTTTTTATCATTATACTGATTTTAAAAATCACAAAATGTATCTTCCTGTGTGTGTTTACCTGAAAAATGAGATATGAGTCCATTTGTTAGTTTTTTGTTGATAATTTATTGTATTTTATTATTTTAAATTAATAAACACCACCTACAAGTCATTCAGTCTTTTCATTAGTGATTGCAGGGATATGCTGAAGTGGAAATATGAATATATTTTACGTGTTAGTAACACTACATGTATTTCTGTATTGTTCTGTTGTAACACCCCACCGGACTAAACGAATTTGAATACCCTAAAGGACTAACGAAGGGTTAGTAACATCACCTTTTGAGATTCTTATGCTGACCATCTGACTTTTTCCTGTGCCAAGCATTCTCTTGGTTGATTTCATACTTCACCTTTTCTTAAAGTCACTTTGATTTTGGTCATGTTAAACTTTCGGATATCTTCGGACTTTTTATTGTTGATGGCCTTACCTAGTTTTGCTGCTTCAGTCTTGTCTCTGGCTGTTCTAATTGTCCTATTTCTTCTTTTCCTCAGAAGATCCTTTGTTTTTTCGAAGAGTTTGCTATGAATGTTCTTGCGTGCCTTTCCTGCAACACTTAGAGATGATTCTGTTATTCTAGTGAAGTTGTCATTCATGTCTTCTACTGTCTTCTCTATATCTGACAACTGTGAGCGTCTGTTCTGGAACTGTAGCTTAGACTCTTCAGACTTTTCACTTAGTTCACATAGGTTTGGTCTGATGCTTCTAACTAGCTTGTTTCTTTCTACCTTGAGAGTTAGTCCTATGCGACGTCTCACCATTCTGTGGTCACTTCCAGCGTCTACCCTGTTTAGTACCGTTTCATCTTTCACAATATCTGATCTGTTAGTAAGAAAAGGGTAAGTTTCATTCTTAGTAATTCCTTAGGACCTTTAGATGTCCATTTCCTGTATTCTTTCTTTTGGAAGAAGGTATTTATGATCTTTAGCTGGTTTCTTGTAGCAAATTTTACAAGAGGATCTCCTCTGTCTCATCAATCATAAAGACATGACATATCCCTGTTTCAGTCCAACCTTCAAAGAGAAAAAATCACTCAGTTCAATATCCACACGCAAGGCAGCCTTAGCACCCTCATACATACTCTTCACTGCATTCAGCAACTTCCCAGTTACTCCATATATTCTTAATACTTTCCACAATCCTTATCTATCCACCCTGTCATATGGTGTCTCCAAATCCATGAAGGCCGCATACAACTTCTTTCCCTTCTCTAGAAACTTTTCCACTAAAGATATAAGAATGAATATCTGATCTACACAACATCTTCCCCTCCTAAAACTTACCTATTCATCTCCGACTAAATCCTGTAATTTCCTTAACTTTGTCAATAAGTATCCTACCATATACTTTTTCTATAACACTAAGAAGACAAATGCCCCTGTGATTACCACACACTTCTTTTTCCCTTTTCCTCTGTACAGGGGAATAATTATACCTGACTTCCAATCATCCAGGACTCTTCTTTTTTCCCAGGCCAACCTGCACATCTTCCACATACGTTCTACTTCTATGTCTCCCCCATGCTTCAGCATTGCGCCACACACTTCATTATTTCCTGGGGCTTTCCCCATTTTGACTTTCTTTATTGTTTCTACAAATTCCATCCTACTGATTCCTTCCTCTCTTCTCACATCCCTCCCTCTCCCAACAATTGTCAAGCCACTTAGACTCACGTTACTTTCATTCTCTATGTTCAGCAATTCATTAAAGTATTCTCTCCATCTGCTCATTTTTTCTCCCTTCTCCACTAGTAATCTACCGTTTTTATCTTTCACTCCCCGACCGACATCACTGCCACCCTGTCTAACTCTCTTTACCTCTTTCCAGAACATTTTCTAACAGTTCCTCCACTTTACACTCAAATTCCTTCCAAAATCCTCACCCACCCTCCTCTTTCTCTCACTAATCTTTCCACCGTTTTCTTCTTCTCAACATATAACTCTCTCTTCCATCTCTCAACTTCTTCCACACCCCTATTTCTCATTCACTCATATGCTTTCTTCTTTTGTGCCACAGCCTCTCTCATCTCTTCATTCCTCCGTGCTGTTTCCTTGAACCCCCTCTTGTCTTCTATTCACCCCACACACCACCTCACATGATGCACTGATTACTTCTGTAAATATCCTGCACACACCTTCCACATCCTCAATCTGCTCTAATCTATATTTATTCAATCGTTCCTCCTCTTCTCTCTTATATTCTGTATTTTTCTCATCCTCTTGTAACCTTTCCACTCTCCTTGCATATATTCCTTCCTCCCGTCCTTCCCGTCTTCTATTTCTCCATTTTACTTGGACCATAATTTTGACCATCACCAACTGGTGGTCAGAAAGTCTACTCCCCCAACCTCGATATGCTCTTGCATCCATTATACTGTACATCTTCGCATCTCTTCATCCACACACACATTATCAATCATTGCCTTCCTTTCATTCACTTCACCATCCACCCTTCTCATCACTTGCCATGTATACCTGCGAATCATTTTGTTCCTGAAGAGGGTATTGGCTATCACCAACACCCTCCCGCACAAATGTCTACTAAACCACTACTATTCTCATCTATCTCAGCAGGCACACCCCACTCACCAACTACTCCATCCACCTTCACATTCCCTAATTTACCATTCATTTCACCAATCAAAAACACTCTCTCATTTCTTTCAAAGTTCTCCATGCACACTTCCACATTTGTACAGAACTCTTCTCTCACTCTGCTTGCACGATCTTGCGTTGGTGCATACACGCACACAATCGCCCACATTTGTAGTCCATCTTTCAATCTGACCCATACAATCCTTAAGCCAACTGATCCATACTCTCTTATGTTCTCGTTCCATCTGTTACTCACAACAATACACACTCCTTTTGCCCTCTCATTCTCACCTACTCCAGCACATATACCCCATCCATGCTTCCATTCTCTCACACACTCATCTCTTCATTTAGTTTCAGTTAATTCGCATACATCCACTTTCGCACCCTTAAGCACCTGGACAATCTCTCTGTCCTTCACTTCATCATTTGCACCTCTTAACATTCCACGTCGCCATCCGTATCATGTCCTTTGTTCGGTCCTTAGTCGTCATATTTTGGTCCATCCTGGTCCGAGGCTTCTTGTTCGTATTTTTAGTTAGTTGTTTTCCGGGGAGGGGCACTAACCCTCCGCCATCCCACTTAATGTCACGTAGGGAACACGTGTTGGTTGGTTATAAGGTTACCACCCAGCGTTGTAAATTGTTTCCTGGTTTACAGGAAATCACTTGGCTTGCCATTCAGTGTAAAGCTACCCTGAAAAACAGTACCACTACACCAAGTGGGTGGATGATGGGCGCCCCCACCTACCACCAATGCATATATATATATATATATATATATATATATATATATATATATATATATATATATATATATATATATATATACAGTATATATATATGAAGATAAACACCAACGTAATCAGGAGCACCTTTAATAAATTGGTGACGTTTTAACAAGTCGTTTGCCATTTTCAAACCTATGGAAAGTACAATATAATCGAAGTAAACAACATGTCAATGATAAAAATACAAAAGCTTCAGTAGAAAACAAAAGTAATACACCATGTCTGTGATAAAAATACAAGTGAAAAATTTATTATGATAAGATGAGGAAATAAATCATTCATAGCTAACGTTGGTGGGATGCTACTAAGTGCAAGGAAAACTAAAAAAAAATAAAAAAGTACTAATTACCTTTTTTTTTTCCTTGTACTTAGTAGCAACCCACCAACTTTAGCTATGAATGATATGTTTCTTCATCTTATCATAATAATTCTTCATTCGTATTTTTATCACAGACATGGTGTTTTACTTTTGTTTTATATTTAAGCTTTTGTATTTTTTTTCACAGACATGTTGTTTGCTTTGACTTTATTGTACTTTCCATAGGTTTGAAAATAACAAACGAGTTGTCGAAACGTCACCAATTTATTAAAGATATTCCTGATTACATCGGTGTTTATCTTCATATTGAGTCTACGCTTCCCCCATGGTGAATCTATTGCATATATATATATATATATATATATATATATATATATATATATATATATATATATATATATATATATATATATATATATATATATATATATATATATACACATACCCTCGCATCTAACACGCGTTTGTCCAGCACGATTCGCGTCCAAGACGGAGAGCAAAAAATTAGTATGATTTAAGTACTGTAAAACGGGTGCGTAAGCATAACACTGACGGAGCTCCGAGAAGTGGGTGAAATCCGCAGAGTTCGCCTCTAGCACGATCACCCCTGGTCCAACTTGGTCATATTGGACATGCCCGTGATGCTGACAGCCAATCAAAACTTCCGATCAAGTAGAATCCCCCACCCGCTATCATGACCTGATTGTGATGTCGCCCAATGAAAAACACTTCTGCTCTCACGTGATGTTTTGTTTAAAGTTCTCCCACCACAGCGCCACTCAGTTGCATAATTCACATTGGACGGTGCTTTTTTTCTCGCTGCATTTTCTGCCCTTGCTACTGCATTTTACCCTGCTCACGATGCCTAGGAAGCCTTCTGAGAACCCCAGGAAGAGGTGGCACCTCCCTCAGGCCACCAAGCTAGAATTCATTGAGAGGCAGAAGAAAGGGGAGAGGAATTTCAAAGGATTTATGGGGGAGGTTGAGGAGCAGCAGCCATTATCCGCTAGTGATGCCAGCAGCCATCCTCCAGGGACCCAGTAGGGCTACCTATAGCCTCGGATATCACCTACCATTCCCAACAAGCCCACCAACACTGACCTAAAAGGTTAGTTATCATTCATAGTACAGTACGATTTATTATAATTACAGTAGTACCAATATATGTATAGGTATATGATAGGTATTTAGGGTGACTTTTCCTAGGGTTGCTGACATAATTCATTTTTCCCCATAAGGTCTGTTGTTTGTCCAACACGTTTTTGGTCCAAAACGGGACCCATGCATGACAATATTACCGTGTTGGACGCGAGGATATATATATATATGATCCTTCTATTGTATTCTCTCTGCAAGGATTTTTATTCATAGTAACTTTTTTTTAAATCCATTACTGTATTAAACGTATGGAAAAACGACCCCTAAGAAATTAAGTTACATGAAACAACAAAAACAGTGAATCTTGTTAGATATGAAAACAATGTTGTTCAATGTGAAACTGAGAAGAACTTGCAACGTGATACTAAAAGGGAGAAAATTATGTGAAATTTTTATAAAAGGAACGAACCACAGCACACTCCACCCATATTATATAATGTTGATTTATGTGAAAACGTGTGGATACCTAAAGTGTGAACATTGATTACTTATTGCGAGACCATAAATTATATTCTCGCTATGCTACTGCAGTTCCTGTAAAACCAACCGTTGTCTAATTTTATTGTTCATCACTGTAACATGTATTAGAATGATGTCATTTTCTAGCGATCAATGCTATAGATTTAGAAGGTTCCATTACTAATGTTTCCTACAGGATGGACATCACTTCTGTTGTGATGATTCTGTATATACTTCAGTGATGCAATTTTGATAGTACTGGATAATTTAAAGAGTGTTTTTGATATTACGTTTTCTTGATACTGATTCACTTTGGTGATTAGTCTGCTGTAGTTAGTATGCAAATATATATATTCCTGTTAGTATTTCCATTTCGCACTGCTTTAATTCCCATATGTTTTCTATAAATTGTAATCATAACTATGTCTTGGACCTTTTTTAGTGATGACTTGTAGCCCATGTATTAGTGGGCTTTATTCTCATGGCCATGTGTTTGTATTATACATATTGTCTTCGATTACCTTCATAAAGTTAACTATTTACATTGCAGCATTATATACTATTACTACCCATTATTGTAAGTGACTTTGATTGGGGCCTAGCTACATCACTTTTCTATCACATCGTTATTTCTTTGTTCAGTTATTTTAGTCCAGCAGAAGTCTGAAGAAGCATGCTTTGGCATCATTATGAACTTTTTTGTTGAAACACCTTCTGTGATCATCCTTGAGTCATAATCAGCCGGGTGCCAGCTTGGTACCCTTGAGGAATTTTTTTTAGAGCCAAAAAACAAAATGGCTGCCACCAAATATCGATAAATCTAGTTTTTCGCCAATATCTGCACTTCTAAGCAGCTTAGAAACACAAACTTGGTGTTTACTAAAAGGTTTTCATGGTCAAGGAATCCAATTATGATAATAAAAAGCTTGTATATATAACAGGTCATCAGATTTTATATATGGCTGCCCCTAATATTTGAAAGTAGCCTTCTCGTTTTACTATACACTTCCTCTAGACTACTAACATTCTCATTTCTAAACCATAGAGGAAAGCATTCTTAATGTTCACTATAAAGGTTTTAGGGTCTCTAAATCTAATAATTGCATGGAAAATTTCGTAGGATATAACTATCACTTTAGATTACAAAATCACTGCCACTAAACATCACTAAATCTGACTTTTTTTATATGTTTGTTTCTAAGTCACTTGGAAACATTTTTTCTTTTATCTTTGAATAGGAACAGGACAGTAGTGTAAATGTGACATTTCTAATACTAAACTAAATAAGTATTTTCTCTAGGAAATTCAGATATCCTTGACAGTGTTTCATAACTTGTTCAATCATAATTATCATCATGATCATGATCATAATCATCTTCCTGAGCAAATACCGCTCTAGTTGGTTCATTGCAACACTCAAAGCCAGCATTACAGCAACAAAACACTGAACATGACATCTGGGACACCACACAGCCACATCGCCCGGAGGAACATTGACGGTTGGTGGAGCATCCACATTTAATCAGCTGCAGACAGCATGGCAGACAAAATTGTATCTGGATCAGCAGGTGTCATGTCAATCAATGGTGTGTATATAGCGGTCGTGGCGGGCTTGGCAGATTGTCCCTGATTTCGTGCAAGCATAACATTAAAGCCATTGTACTCAGGGGTGGAGGTAGTGTTGTCTGATACTTTTAACAAGAATTGATGGTCTTTATCATGTGCCCTGGAGAGAGACACTATCTGGGATGCAAGTACTTTCAGTGGTGGTACTATACGAGTGGTAAAGGACTCTGGCATTTCAGGTTTCTTTGGGCCATTAAACCGGTGAAAACTTACTGGTTGTACAACTTTAGCCTTTCTTTCCCCTTTGGAGATGCGTCTGATAACTGGGGGCTCTTACAGTTCTGGTCTTCCTTCGTCTTTCATCTGTGTCAAAAGAAGAGCAAGAGCATGTGTTGAGCGAATTCCACTAGGGGAAGACACGTTGACATCATAGTTGTCTGCTACTGTTTGAATTAGACCATTTTCATTCTTCAGCAAGCCTGTCAGCTCTGCTTTGTTGGAGGCAGCATGAGCAGCTGATGCCTTAAAGCAAAGCACTTCATCATATGATGCGTAAATACCAAAGGAGTAACATTGCTCTATCAGGTATTTCTCCCTAAGTAACACTGCTAGGGCTATCTGTAGGCTTGATGCTCTGTTGGTGACACAGCCTGTGACAATGATGCCAATGAGAAGAGTTTGGTTTCCTTCAATGAATTTTGGCGAAATGGCTTCCAAAAGGTTAGCTAAGGTTGGATTTACTTTTTCTCTAGCAATGTCTTTAGAAATTCGAGTTGAATATGTACTGTCAGACTTTTTCAGTTGTTTGGTTTCTTTCAAGATACAATTGGCAATGTGCTTTATCTCAGTCGATACTTCATCTGTGTCCTCAACTGCCCTTAGAAAGTTTGGTGCATGTCCTTTGAAGACTAGTAGACTAGCGTACCCATTCCCGGACATCTTTGTGAGTTGCGGTTCAAAATGCTTGGTCACATATTCCACAAGATTATGCCTGGACAGCTTATCACCACCAAGAGAATTATATAGTGCAAGGAGTTCCACAGAATTCCAAAGGTGACTCTTATCTCTTTCCATTTCTTCTACAACTTTCAAGAAGGCTTTGTCCACGTTTGAAGAGGTTGAGGCTTTTGTAATGGATGCTTGTATAGCTCTTGGTGACATGAAACCATTATAGCAATCAAGATGATACTGGGCGTCTCCAGCGTGTAAATCAGAGACTGCCCCTTGGATTCGAACACGAACAGCATCAGCTTCCAAGTCGCTGCGTTGGTCACAAATTAACAAAATACTTTCTTTGAAAGATTTCCGATCCTTCCCTCGATCTGCTGTACGACACTGAATCACTTTTCTCCATCGTTGGGGATTGCATGCATCAAGCTTTTCACACTCTTTACCACAGAATAGACAATGTTTTTTGAAAATGAATTCAGTGGTTTCAGATCGGCGTGTGTGTGTGTGTGTGTGTGTGTGTGTGTGTGTGTGTTTTTGGTGGAGGAGCTTCCTCCTTAGACAGTTTTTCATGTTGCTTGATATGATGCTCACAGGTACAAGTGGATACACAGTTTTTGCGACACAGAATACTTTGAGAATGAGTTAGTTCTTCATGAAGCCTGTCACCCCTACGTTTGCTACTTTGTATGATTGTTTCTATTCTTGTTCGACTGGCAGTTGTCAGTTTTCTGGAAGCATTAGAGCAGTTGAAAAAGCTGATGTTGTCTTCTGAAGAAGCCATGACTTAATGTATCTGACTATCACCTGTAAAATAGAAAGTAGTGTTAACCTGATTCAAATAAAAACACCATTACCATTATTTAGAATGTTATTCAAAATGTTAACCACAAATTCTACAATCTAGGGAAAATAACAATTATTTGTGGTGTCCATCCTGAAAATCTGAAAGGGTTATATGCATAGAAATTTTTCATATCATTAGAGATTCCATAATTTAAAAAAAAATAACATTATGGATGACAACTACTTTATCATGTATATTAAAAGTTAGTATCTTGGCAAAAACCAGTACATGTATTTTCATATATAAGGGTAGGCCAAATAGAAAATGTTGATGACTTGTTATATATACAATCTTTTTATTATCATAATTGGATTCCTTGATCATGAAAACCTATTAGTAAACACCAAGTTTGTGCTTCTAAGTTGCTTAAAAGAGCAGATATTGGCGAAAAACTAGATCTATCGATATTTGGTGGTGGCCATTTTGTTTTTTGGCTCTAAAAAAAACTCCTCAAGGGTACCAAGCTGGCACCCGGCTGATTATGACTCAGGGATGGTCACAGAAGGTGTTTCAACAAAAAAAGTTCATAATGACGCCAAAGCATGCTTAGCCTAAAATTAGCCATATCACAACTGGACTATTTTTCCATACTTGATCTAGCCAGACTCCTTATCTATGTATTTCCCCATTGTTTCAGGGGACATAATTCTAGTTCGCTTTGGAGTTTTATTGTTGCCATATCATCTCTTCATTTAGTTTCAGTTAATTCGCATACATCCACTTTCGCACCCTTAAGCACCTGGACAATCTCTCTGTCCTTCACTTCATCATTTGCACCCCTTAACATTCCACGTCGCCATCCGTATCATGTCCTTTGTTCGGTCCTTAGTCGTCATGTTTTGGTCCATCCTGGTCCGAGGCTTCTTGTTCGTATTTTTAGTTAGTTGTTTTCCGGGGAGGGGCACTAACCCTCCGCCAGCCCACTTAATGTCACGTAGGGAACACCTGTTGGTTGGTTATAAGGTTACAACCCAGCATTGTAAATTGTTTCCTGGTTTACAGGAAATCACTTGGCTTGCCGTTGAGTGTAAAGCTACCCTGAAAAACAGTACCACTACAGCAACTGGGTGGATGATGGGCGCCCCCACCTACCACCAATGCAAATATATATATATATATATATATATATATATATATATATATATATATATATATATATATATATATATATATATATATATATATATATATATATATATATATATATATATATATATATATATATATATATATATATATATATATATATGAAGATAAACACCAACGTAATCAGGAGCACCTTTAATAAATTGGTGACGTTTTAACAAGTCGTTTGCCATTTTCAAACCTATGGAAAGTACAATAAAATCGAAGTAAACAACATGTCTATGATAAAAATACAAAAGCTTCAGTAGAAAACAAAAGTAATACACCATGTCTGTGATAAAAATACAAGTGAAAAATTTATTATGATAAGATGAGGAAATAAATCATTCATAGCTAACGTTGGTGGGATGCTACTAAGTGCAAGGAAAACTAAAAAAAAATAAAAAAGTACTAATTACCTTTTTTTTTCCTTGTACTTAGTAGCAACCCACCAACTTTAGCAATGAATGATATGTTTCTTCATCTTATCATAATAATTCTTCATTCGTATTTTTATCACAGACATGGTGTTTTACTTTTGTTTTATATTTAAGCTTTTGTATTTTTTTTCACAGACATGTTGTTTACTTTGACTTTATTGTACTTTCCATAGGTTTGAAAATAACAAACGAGTTGTCGAAACGTCACCAATTTATTAAAGATATTCCTGATTACATCGGTGTTTATCTTCATATTGAGTCTACGCTTCCCCCATGGTGAATCTATTGCATATATATATATATATATATATATATATATATATATATATATATACAGTATATATATATATATATATATATATATATATATATATATATATATATATACACGTACCCTCGCGTCTAACACGCGTTTGTCCAGCACGATTCGCGACCAAGACGGAGAGCAAAAAATTAGTACGATTTAAGTACTGTAAAACGGGTGCGTAAGCAAAACACAGACGGAGCTCCGACAAGTGGGTGAAATCCGCAGAGTTCGCCTCTAGCACGATCACCCCTGGTCCAACTTGGTCATATTGGACATGCCCGTGATGCTGACAGCCAATCAAAACTTCCGATCATGTAGAATCCCCCACCCGCTATCATGACCTGATTGTGATGTCGCCCAATGAAAAACACTTCTGTTCTCACGTGATGTTTTGTTTAAAGTTCTCCCACCACAGCGCCACTCAGTTGCATAATTCACATTGGACGGTGCTTTTTTTCTCGCTGCATTTTCTGCCCTTGCTACTGCATTTTACCCTGCTCACGATGCCTAGGAAGCCTTCTGAGAACCCCAAGAAGAGGTGGCACCTCCCTTAGGCCACCAAGCTAGAATTCATTGAGAGGCAGAAGAAAGGGAAGAGGAATTTCAAAGGATTTATGAGGGAGGTTGAGGAGCAGCAGCCATTATCCGCTAGTGATAACAGCAGCCATCCTCCAGGGACCCAGTAGGGCTACCTATAGCCTCGGATATCACCTACCATTCCCAAGAAGCCCACCAACACTGACCTAAAAGGTTAGTTATCATTCATAGTACAGTACCAATTATTATAATTACAGTAGTACCAATATATGTATAGGTATATGATAGGTAGTTAGGGTGACTTTTCCAAGGGTTGCTGACATAATTCATTTTTCCCCATAAGGTCTGTTGTTTGTCCAACACGTTTTTGGTCCAAAACGGGACCCATGCATGACAATATTACCGTGTTGGACGCGAGGATATATATATATATATATATATATATATATATATATATATATATATATATATGATCCTTCTATTGTATTCTCTCTGCAAGGATTTTTATTCATAGTAACTTTTTTAAAAATCCATTATTGTGTTAAACGTATGGAAAAACGACCCCTAAGAAATTAAGTTACATGAATCAACAAAAACAGTGAATCTTGTTAGATATGAAAACAATGTTGTTCAATGTGAAACTGAGAAGAACTTGCAACGTGATACTAAAAGGGAGAAAATTATGTGAATTTTTTATAAAAGGAACGAACCACAGCACACTCCACCCATATTATATAATGTTGATTTATGTGAAAACGTGTGGATACCTAAGAGTGTGAACATTGATTACTTATTGCGAGACCATAAATTATATTCTCGCTATGCTACTGCAGTTCCTGTAAAACTAACCGTTGTCTAATTTTATTGTTCATCACTTTAACATGTATTAGAATGATGTCATTTTCTAGCGATCAATGCTATAGATTTGGAAGGTTCCATTACTAATGTTTCCTACAGGATGGACATCACTTCTGTTGTGATGATTCTGTATATACTTCAGTGATGCAATTTTGATAGTACTGGATAATCTAAAGAATGTTTTTGATATTACGTTTTCTTGATACTGATTAACTTTGGTGATCAGTCTGCTGTAGATAGTATGCAAATATATATATTCCTGTTAGTATTTCCATTTCGCACTGCTTTAATTCCCATATGTTTTCTATAAATTGTAATCATAACTATGTCTTGGACCTTTTTTAGTGATGACTTGTAGCCCATGTATTAGTGGGCTTTATTCTCATGGCCATGTGTTTGTATTATACATATTGTCTTCGATTACCTTCATAAAGTTAACTATTTACATTGCAGCATTATATACTATTACTACCCATTATTGTAAGTGACTTTGA
This sequence comes from Coenobita brevimanus, assembly GCF_032717465.1. Lineage (NCBI taxonomy): Eukaryota > Metazoa > Arthropoda > Malacostraca > Decapoda > Coenobitidae > Coenobita > Coenobita brevimanus. Next base: position 26,949,198 of record NC_136978.1, read on the forward strand.
TTGGGGCCTAGCTACATCACTTTTCTATCACATCGTTATTTCTTTGTTCAGTTATTTTAGTTCAGCAGAAGTCTGAAAAAGCATGCTTTGGCGTCATTATGAACTTTTTTGTTGAAACACCTTCTGTGATCATCCCTGAGTCATAATCAGCCGGGTGCCAGCTTGGTACCCTTGAGGAATTTTTTTTAGAGCCAAAAAACAAAATGGCTGCCACCAAATATCGATAAATCTAGTTTTTCGCCAATATCTGCACTTCTAAGCAGCTTAGAAACACAAACTTGGTGTTTACTAAAAGGTTTTCATGGTCAAGGAATCCAATTATGATAATAAAAAGCTTGTATATATAACAGGTCATCAGATTTTATATATGGCTGCCCCTAATATTTGAAAGTAGCCTTCTCGTTTTACTATACACTTCCTCTAGACTACTAACATTCTCATTTCTAAACCATAGAGGAAAGCATTCTTAATGTTCACTATAAAGGTTTTAGGGTCTCTAAATCTAATAATTGCATGGAAAATTTCGTAGGATATAACTATCACTTTAGATTACAAAATCACTGCCACTAAACATCACTAAATCTGACTTTTGTTATATGTTTGTTTCTAAGTCACTTGGAAACATTTTTTCTTTTATCTTTGAATAGGAACAGGACAGTAGTGTAAATGTGACATTTCTAATACTAAACTAAATAAGTAATTTCTCTAGGAAATTCAGATATCCTTGACAGTGTTTCATAACTTGTTCAATCATAATTATCATCATGATCATGATCATAATCATCTTCCTGAGCAGATACCGCTCTAGTTTGTTCATTGCAATACTCTAAGCCAGCATTACAGCAACAAAACACTGAACATGACATCTGGGACACCACACAGCCACAACACCCAGAGGAACATGGACGGTTGGTGGAGCATCCACATTTAATCAGCTGCAGACAGCATGGCAGACAAAATTGTATCTGGATCAGCAGGTGTCATGTCAATCAATGGTGTGTATATAGCGGTCGTGGCGGGCTTGGCAGATTGTCCCTGATTTCGTGCAAGCATAACATTAAAGCCATTGTACTCAGGGGTGGATGTAGTGTTGTCTGATACTTTTAACAAGAATTGATGGTCTTTATCATGTGCCCTGGAGAGAGACACTATCTGGGATGCAAGTACTTTCAGTGGTGGTACTATACGAGTGGTAAAGGACTCTGGCATTTCAGGTTTCTTTGGGCCATTAAACCGGTGAAAACTTACTGGTTGTACAACTTTAGCCTTTATTTCCCCTTTGGAGATGCGTCTGATAACTGGGGGCTCTTAAAGTTCTGGTCTTCCTTCGTCTTTCATCTGTGTCAAAAGAAGAGCAAGAGCATGTGTTGAGCGAATTGCACTAGAGGAAGACACATTGGCATCATAGTTGTCTGCTACTGTTTGAATTAGACCATTTTCATTCTTCAGCAAGCCTGTCAGCTCTGCTTTGTTGGAGGCAGCATGAGCAGCTGATGCCTTAAAGCAAAGCACTTCATCATATGATGCGCAAATACCAAAGGAGTAACATTGCTCTAACAGGTATTTCTCCCTAAGTGACACTGCTAGGGCTATCTGTAGGCTTGATGCTCTGTTGGTGACACAGCCTGTGACAATGATGCCAATGAGAAGAGTTTGGTTTCCTTCAATGAATTTTGGCGAAATGGCTTCCAAAAGGTTAGCTAAGGTTGGACTTACTGCTTCTCTTGCAATGTCTTTAGAAATTCGAGTTGAATATGTACTGTCAGACTTTTTCAGTTGTTTGGTTTCTTTCAAGATACAATTGGCAATGTGCTTTATCTCAGTAGATACTTCATCAGTGTCCTCAACTGCCCTTAGAAAGTTTGGTGCATGTCCTTTGAAGACTAGTAGACTAGCGTACCCATTCCCGGACATCTTTGTGAGTTGCGGTTCAAAATGCTTGGTCACATATTCCACAAGATTATGCCTGGACAGCTTATCACCACCAAGAGAATTATACAGTGCAAGGAGTTCCACAGAATTCCAAAGGTGACTCTTATCTCTTTCCATTTCTTCTACAACTTTCAAGAAGGCTTTGTCCACGTTTGAAGAGGTTGAGGCTTTTGTAATGGATGCTTGTATAGCTCTTGGTGACATGAAACCATTATAGCAATCAAGATGATACTGGGCGTCTGCAGCGTGTAAATCAGAGACTGCCCCTTGGATTCGAACACGAACAGCATCAGCTTCCAAGTCATTGCGTTGGTCACGAATTAACAAAATACTTTCTTTGAATGATTTCCGATCCTTCCCTCGATCTGCTGTACGACACTGAATCACTTTTCTCCATCGTTGGGGATTGCATGCATCAAGCTTTTCACACTCTTTACCACAGAATAGACAATGTTTTTTGAAAATGAATTCAGTGGCTTCAGATCGGCGTGTGTGTGTGTGTGTGTGTGTGTGTGTGTGTGTGTGTGTGTGTGTGTTTTGGTGGAGGAGCTTCTTCCTTAGACAGTTTTTCATGTTGCTTGATATGATGCTCACAGGTACAAGTGGATACACAGTTTTTGCGACACAGAATACTTTGAGAATGAGTTAGTTCTTCATGAAACCTGTCACCACTACGTTTGCTACTTTGTATGATTGTTTCTATTCTTGTTCGACTGGCAGTTGTCAGTTTTCTGGAAGCATTAGAGCAGTTGGAAAAGCAGATGTTGTCTTCTGAAGAAGCCATGACTTAATGTATCTGACTATCACCTGTAAAATAGAAAGCAGTGTTAATCTAATTCATATAAAAACACCATTACCATTATTTAGAATGTTATTCAAAATGTTAACCACAAATTCTGCAATCTAGGGAAAATAACAATTATTTGTGGTGTCCATCCTGAAAATCTGAAAGGGTTATATGCATAGAAATTTTTCATATCATTAGAGATTCCATAAATTAAAACAAAATAACATTATGGATGACAACTACTTTATCATGTATATTAAAAGTTAGTATATTGGCAAAAACCAGTACATGTATTTTTATATATTAGGATAGGCCAAATAGAAAATGTTGATGACTTGTTATATATACAATCTTTTTATTATCATAATTGGATTCCTTGATCATGAAAACCTATTAGTAAACACCAAGTTTGTGCTTCTAAGTTGCTTAAAAGAGCAGATATTGGCGAAAAACTAGATCTATCGATATTTGGTGGTGGCCATTTTGTTTTTTGGCTCTAAAAAAATCTCCTCAAGGTTACCAAGCTGGCACCCGGCTGATTATGACTCAGGGATGGTCACAGAAGGTGTTTCAACAAAAAAAGTTCATAATGACGCCAAAGCATGCTTAGCCAAAAATTAGCCATTTCACAACTGGACTATTTTTCCGTACTTGATCTAGCCGGACTCCTTATCTATGTATTTCCCCATTGTTTCAGGGGACACAATTCTAGTTCGCTTTGGAGTTTTATTGTTGCCATATCATCTCTTCATTTAGTTTCAGTTAATTCGCATACATCGACTTTCGCACCCTTAAGCACCTGGACAATCTCTCTGTCTTTCACTTCATCATTTGCACCCCTTAACATTCCACGTCGCCATCCGTATCATGTCCTTTGTTCGGTCCTTAGTCGTCATATTTTGGTCCATCCTGGTCCGAGTCTTCTTGTTCGTATTTTTAGTTAGTTGTTTTCCGGGGAGGGGCACTAACCCTCCGCCAGCCCACTTAATGTCACGTAGGGAACACGTGTTGGTTGGTTATAAGGTTACCACCCAGCGTTGTAAATTGTTTCCTGGTTTACAGGAAATCACTTGGCTTGCCATTCAGTGTAAAGCTACCCTGAAAAACAGTACCACTACACCAAGTGGGTGGATGATGGGCGTCCCCACCTACCACCAATGCAAATATATATATATTTATATCTATCTATCTATCTATATATATATATATATATATATATACTGTATATATATATATGAAGATAAACACCAACGTAATCAGGAGCACCTTTAATAAATTGGTGACGTTTTAACAAGTCGTTTGCCATTTTCAAACCTATGGAAAGTACAATAAAATCGAAGTAAACAACATGTCTATGATAAAAATACAAAAGCTTCAGTAGAAAACAAAAGTAATACACCATGTCTGTGATAGAAATACAAGTGAAAAATTTATTATGATAAGATGAGGAAATAAATCATTCATAGCTAACATTTGTGGGATGCTACTAAGTGCAAGGAAAACTAAAAAAAAATAAAAAAGTACTAATTACCTTTTTTTTTCCTTGTACTTAGTAGCAACCCACCAACTTTAGCAATGAATGATATGTTTCTTCATCTTATCATAATAATTCTTCATTCGTATTTTTATCACAGACATGGTGTTTTACTTTTGTTTTATATTTAAGCTTTTGTATTTTTTTTCACAGACATGTTGTTTACTTTGACTTTATTGTACTTTCCATAGCTTTGAAAATAACAAACGAGCTGTCGAAACGTCACCAATTTATTAAAGATATTCCTGATTACATCGGTGTTTATCTTCATATTGAGTCTACGCTTCCCCCATGGTGAATCTATTGGATATATATATATATATATATATATATATATATATATATAAATATATATATATATACAGTATATATATATATATATATATATATATATATATATATATATATATATATATATATATATATATTTATATATATACACATACCCTCGCATCTAACACGCGTTTGTCCAGCACGATTCGCGTCCAAGACGGAGAGCAAAAAATTAGTACGATTTAAGTACTTTAAAACGGGTGCGTAAGCATAACACTGATGGAGCTCCGAGAAGTGGGTGAAATCCGCAGAGTTCGCCTCTAGCACGATCACCCCTGGTCCAACTTGGTCATATTGGACATGCCCGTGATGCTGACAGCCAATCAAAACTTCCGATCAAGTAGAATCCCCCACCTGCTATCATGACCTGATTGTGATGTCGCCCAATGAAAAACACTTCTGCTCTCACGTGATGTTTTGTTTAAAGTTCTCCCACCACAGCGCCACTCAGTTGCATAATTCACATTGGACGGTGCTTTTTTTCTCGCTGCATTTTCTGCCCTTGCTACTGCATTTTACCCTGCTCACGATGCCTAGGAAGCCTTCTGAGAACCCCAAGAAGAGGTGGCACCTCCCTCAGGCCACCAAGCTAGAATTCATTGAGAGGCAGAAGAAAGGGGAGAGGAATTTCAAAGGATTTATGAGGGAGGTTGAGGAGCAGCAGCCATTATCCGCTAGCGATGCCAGCAGCCATCCTCCAGGGACCCAGTAGGGCTACCTATAGCCTCGGATATCACCTACCATTCCCAACAAGCCCACCAACACTGACCTAAAAGGTTAGTTATCATTCATAGTACAGTACGATTTATTATAATTATAGTAGTACCAATATATGTATAGGTATATGATAGGTATTTAGGGTGACTTTTCCTAGGGTTGCCGACATAATTCATTTTTCCCCATAAGGTCTGTTGTTTGTCCAACACGTTTTTGGTCCAAAACGGGACCCATGCATGACAATATTACCGTGTTGGACGCGAGGGTATATATATATATATATATATATATATATATATATATATATATATATATATATATATATATATATATGATCCTTCTATTGTATTCTCTCTGCAAGGATTTTTATTCATAGTAACTTTTTTTTAAATCCATTACTGTGTTAAACGTATGGAAAAATGACCCCTACGAAACTAAGTTACATGAAACAACAAAAACAGTGAATCTTGTTAGATATGAAAACAACGTTGTTCAATGTGAAACTGAGAAGAACTTGCAACGTGATACTAAAAGGGAGAAAATTATGTGAAATTTTTATAAAAGGAACGAACCACAGCACACTCCACCCATATTATATAATGTTGATTTATGTGAAAACGTGTGGATACCTAAGAGTGTGAACATTGATTACTTATTGCGAGACCATAAATTATATTCTCGCTATGCTACTGCAGTTCCTGTAAAACCAATCGTTGTCTAATTTTATTGTTCATCACTGTAACATGTATTAGAATGATGTCATTTTCTAGCGATGAATGCTATAGATTTAGAAGGTTCCATTACTAATGTTTCCTACAGGATGGACATCACTTCTGTTGTGATGATTCTGCATATACTTCAGTGATGCAATTTTGATAGTACTGGATAATCTAAAGAGTGTTTTTGATATTACGTTTTCTTGATACTGATTCACTTTGGTGATTAGTCTGCTGTAGTTAGTATGCAAATATATATTTTCCTGTTAGTATTTCAATTTCGCACTGCTTTAATTCCCATATGTTTTCTATAAATTGTAATCATAACTATGTCTTGGACCTTTTTTAGTGATGACTTGTAGCCCATGTATTAGTGGGCTTTATTCTCATGGCCATGTGTTTGTATTATACATATTGTCTTCGATTACCTTCATAAAGTTAACTATTTACATTGCAGCATTATATACTATTACAACCCATTATTGTAAGTGACTTTGACTGGGGCCTAGCTACATCACTTTTCTATCACATCGTTATTTCTTTGTTCAGTTATTTTAGTCCAGCAGAAGTCTGAAAAAGCATGCTTTGGCATCATTATGAACTTTTTTGTTGAAACACCTTCTGTGACCATCCCTGAGTCATAATCAGCCGGGTGCCAGCTTGGTACCCTTGAGGATTTTTTTTTAGAGCCAAAAAACAAAATGGCTGCCACCAAATATCGATAAATCTAGTTTTTCGCCAATATCTGCACTTCTAAGCAGCTTAGAAACACAAACTTCGTGTTTACTAAAAGGTTTTCATGGTCAAGGAATCCAATTATGATAATAAAAAGCTTGTATATATAACAGGTCATCAGATTTCATATATGGCTGCCCCTAATATTTGAAAGTAGTCTTCTCGTTTTACTATACACTTCCTCTAGACTACTAACATTCTCATTTCTAAACCATAGAGGAAAGCATTCTTAATGTTCACTATAAAGGTTTTAGGGTCTCTAAATCTAATAATTGCATGGAAAATTTCGTAGGATATAACTATCACTTTAGATTACAAAATCACTGCCACTAAACATCACTAAATCTGACTTTTTTTATATGTTTGTTTCTAAGTCACTTGGAAACATTTTTTCTTTTATCTTTGAATAGGAACAGGACAGTAGTGTAAATGTGACATTTCTAATACTAAACCAAATAAGTATTTTCTCTAGGAAATTCAGATATCCTTGACAATGTTTCATAACTTGTTCAATCATAATTATCATCATGATCATGATCATAATCATCTTCCTGAGCAGATACCACTCTAGTTTGTTCATTGCAACACTCAAAGCCAGCATTACAGCAACAAAACACTGAACATGACATCTGGGACACCACACAGCCACAACACCCAGAGGAACATGGACGGTTGGTGGAGCATCCACATTTAATCAGCTGCAGACAGCATGGCAGACAAAATTGTATCTGGATCAGCAGGTGTCATGTCAATCAATGGTGTGTATATAGCGGTCGTGGCGGGCGTGGCAGATTGTCCCTGATTTCGTGCAAGCATAACATTAAAGCCATTGTACTCAGGGGTGGAGGTAGTGTTGTCTGATACTTTTAACAAGAATTGATGGTCTTTATCATGTGCCCTGGAGAGAGACACTATCTGGGATGCAAGTACTTTCAGTGGTGGTACTATTCGAGTGGTAAAGGACTCTGGCATTTCAGGTTTCTTTGGGCCATTAAACCGGTGAAAACTTACTGGTTGTACAACTTTAGCCTTTATTTCCCCTTTGGAGATGCGTCTGATAATTGGGGGCTCTTCAAGTTCTGGTCTTCCTTCGTCTTTCATCTGTGTCAAAAGGAGAGCAAGAGCATGTGTTGAGCGAATTCCACTAGGGGAAGACACGTTGGCATCATAGTTGTCTGCTACTGTTTGAATTAGACCATTTTCATTCTTCAGCAAGCCTGTCAGCTCTGCTTTGTTGGAGGCAGCATGAGCAGCTGATGCCTTAAAGCAAAGCACTTCATCATATGATGCGCAAATACCAAAGGAGTAACATTGCTCTATCAGGTATTTCTCCCTAAGTGACACTGCTAGGGCTATCTGTAGGCTTGATGCTCTGTTGGTGACACAGCCTGTGACAATGATGCCAATGAGAAGAGTTTGGTTTCCTTCAATGAATTTTGGCGAAATGGCTTCCAAAAGGTTAGCTAAGGTTGGACTTACTGCTTCTCTTGCAATGTCTTTAGAAATTCGAGTTGAATATGTACTGTCAGACTTTTTCAGTTGTTTGGTTTCTTTCAAGATACAATTGGCAATGTGCTTTATCTCAGTAGATACTTCATCAGTGTCCTCAACTGCCCTTAGAAAGTTTGGTGCATGTCCTTTGAAGACTAGTAGACTAGCGTACCCATTCCCGGACATCTTTGTGAGTTGCGGTTCAAAATGCTTGGTCACATATTCCACAAGATTATGCCTGGACAGCTTATCACCACCAAGAGAATTATATAGTGCAAGGAGTTCCACAGAATTCCAAAGGTGACTCTTATCTCTTTCCATTTCTTCTACAACTTTCAAGAAGGCTTTGTCCACGTTTGAAGAGGTTGAGGCTTTTTTAATGGATGCTTGTATAGCTCTTGGTGACATGAAACCATTATAGCAATCAAGATGATACTGGGCGTCTCCAGCGTGTAAATCAGAGACTGCCCCTTGGATTCGAACACGAACAGCATCAGCTTCCAAGTCATTGCGTTGGTCACGAATTAACAAAATACTTTCTTTGAATGATTTCCGATCCTTCCCTCGATCTGCTGTACGACACTGAATCACTTTTCTCTATCGTTGGGGATTGCATGCATCAAGCTTTTCACACTCTTTACCACAGAATAGACAATGTTTCTTGAAAATGAATTCAGTGGTTTCAGATCGGCGTGTGTTTTTTTTTTTTTTTTTTTTTTTTGGTGGAGGAGCTTCTTCCTTGGACAGTTTTTCATGTTGCTTGATATGATGCTCACAGGTACAAGTGGATACACATTTTTTGCGACACAGAATACTTTGAGAATGAGTTAGTTCTTCATGAAGCCTGTCACCCCTACGTTTGCTACTTTGTATGATTGTTTCTATTCTTGTTCGACTGGCAGTTGTCAGTTTTCTGGAAGCATTAGAGCAGTTGAAAAAGCAGATGTTGTCTTCTGAAGAAGCCATGACTTAATGTATCTGACTATCACCTGTAAAATAGAAAGTAGTGTTAACCTAATTCATATAAAAACACCATTACCATTATTTAGAATGTTATTCAAAATGTTAACCACAAATTCTGCAATCTAGGGAAAATAACAATTATTTGTGGTGTCCATCCTGAAAATCTGAAAGGGTTATATGCATAGAAATTTTTCATATCATTAGAGATTCCATAATTTAAAAAAAAATAACATTATGGATGACAACTACTGTATCATGTATATTAAAAGTTAGTATATTGGCAAAAACCAGTACATGTATTTTTATATATTAGGATAGGCCAAATAGAAAATGTTGATGACTTGTTATATATACAATCTTTTTATTATCATAATTGGATTCCTTGATCATGAAAACCTATTAGTAAACACCAAGTTTGTGCTTCTAAGTTGCTTAAAAAAGCAGATATTGGCGAAAAACTAGATCTATCGCTATTTGGTGGTGGCCATTTTGTTTTTTGGCTCTAAAAAAAACTCCTCAAGGTTATCAAGCTGGCACCCGGCTGATTATGACTCAGGGATGGTCACAGAAGGTGTTTCAACAAAAAAAGTTCATAATGACGCCAAAGCATGCTTAGCCGAAAATTAGCCATTTCACAACTGGACTATTTTTCCATACTTGATCTAGCCAGACTTCTTATCTATGTATTTCCCCATTGTTTCAGGGGACACAATTCTAGTTCGCTGTGGAGTTTTATTGTTGCCATACCATCTTCATATATATCTTCTAAGACCTGCACATAATTCTCTTCAATTCCTTGTTTTCTAATAGCCCTCATTACAGTAGAACTTTCAATTGAGTCAAATGCCTTTTCATAATCTATGAATGCCATACACAGTTTTTTTTTTTCTCAACATTTTTCTCAATTACGTGGTTAACACCATGCATATGGTCAATTGTAGAGTACCCACTCCGGAATCCTGCTTGTTCTCTAAAGTTCTACCTATCCAGTTGGTGATTATTTCCGTAAAAAGTTTGTAAACAACAGAAAACAAGCTAATTGGTTGATATTTTTTTAGGTCTTTGACATCTCCTTCTTTGTGAAGGAGATTAATGTTGGCATTTTTCCAAGCTTTAGGAACTTTTTGATCTTCCAGACATTTTGTGTATAGTCTGGCTAGTTTCTCAAGTGCAGCGTCGCCCGCATCTCTGATCTGGTATGTAGTAAGATTGTCATTACCACTTGCTTTACCTCTCTTTGTGTCTCTTAGAGCTGTCCCAACTTCTACTGTAACTGCAGGTACTGGTCACCATGTTTTACCTGTTCCTGATTGACGTCTTCGGGTCTGTCCTCATTGCTGTATAGTTTAGCATAAAATTCTTCACCTACCTTGTTTATTTCATCTCAGTCATTAACCCTTCGTTAGTCAGGTGGGGTGTTTTGGCACCCCAAATTTTTTTAAAAGCTCATATTTCCCAGCCAGTGATTCGAATATTTCTCTCCATTCCAGTACTCTCCTGATTTAGTAAGGGGAGGGAGCATATGGACTGGTTTAGTCTTGCCTCTGCTGTAGTGAGAGAGAGGGGGACTTCCCCCCCCCCCCGGGGTGTCCTGTCACCCCATCAAACTAACCATTTAGATCATATTGTAATATAGATTTTTTTTTTAAATCTTATTTTTGCATATTGTTTATCATTATACTGATTTTAAAAATCACAAAATGTATCTTCCTGTGTGTGTTTACCTGAAAAATGAGATATAAGTCCATTTGTTAGTTTTTTTTTGTTGATAATTTATTGTATTTTATTATTTTAAATTAATAAACACCACCTACAAGTCATTCAGTCTTTTCATTAGTGATTGCAGGGATATGCTGAAGTGGAAATATGAATCTATTTTACATGTTAGTAACACTACATGTATTTCTGTATTGTTCTGTTGTAACACCCCACCGGACTAAACGAATTTGAATACCCTAAAGGACTAACGAAGGGTTAGTAACATCACCTTTTGAGATTCTTATGCTGACCATCTGACTTTTTCCTGTGCCAAGCATTCTCTTGGTTGATTTCATACTTCACCTTTTCTTAAAGTCACTTTGATTTTGGTCATGTTAAACTTTCGGATATCTTCGGACTTTTTATTGTTGATGGCCTTACCTAGTTTTGCTGCTTCAGTCTTGTCTCTGGCTGTTCTAATTGTCCTATTTCTTCTTTTCCTCAGAAGATCCTTTGTTTTTTCGAAGAGTTTGCTATGAGTGTTCTTGCGTGCCTTTCCTGCAACACTTAGAGATGATTCTGTTATTCTAGTGAAGTTGTCATTCATGTCTTCTACTGTCTTCTCTATATCTGACAACTGTGAGCGTCTGTTCTGGATCTGTAGCTTAGACTCTTCAGACTTTTCACTTAGTTCACATAGGTTTGGTCTGATGCTTCTAACTAGCTTGTTTCTTTCTACCTTGAGATTTAGTCCTATTCGACGTCTCACCATTCTGTGGTCACTTCCAGCGTCTACCCTGTTTAGTACCGTTTCATCTTTCACAATATCTGATCTGTTAGTAAGAAATAAGTAAGTTTCATTCTTAGTAATTCCTTAGGACCTTTAGATGTCCACTTCCTGTATTCTTTCTTTTGGAAGAAGGTATTTATGATCTTTAGCTGGTTTCTTGTCGCAAACTTTACAAGAGGATCTCCTCTGTCTCATCAACCATGAAGACATGACATATCCCTGTTTCAGTCCAACCTTCAAAGAGAAAAAATCACTCAGTTCACTATCCACACGCACGGCAGCCTTAGAACCCTCATACATACTCTTCACTGCATTCAGCAACTTCCCAGTTACTCCATATATTCTTAATACTTTCCACAAAACTTATCTATCCACCCTGTCATATGGTGTCTCCAAATCCATGAAGGCCGCATACAACTTCTTTCCTTTCTCAAGAAACTTTTCCACTAAAGATATAAGAATGAATATCTGATCTACACAACATCTTCCCCTCCTAAAACTTACCTATTCATCTCCAACTAAATCCTGATATTTCCCTAACTCTGTCAATAAGTATCCTACCATATACTTTTTCTATAACACTAAGAAGACAAATGCCCCTGTGATTACCACACACTTCTTTTTCCCCTTTCCTCTGTACAGGGGAATAATTATACCTGACTTCCAATCATCCAGGACTCTTCTTTTTTCCCAGGCCAACCTGCACATCTTCCACATACGTTCTACTTCTATGTCTCCCCCATGCTTCAGCATTGCGCCACACACTTCATTATTTCGTGGGGCTTTCCCCATTTTGACTTTCTATTGTTTCTACAAATTCCATCCTACTGATTCCATCCTCTCTTCTCACATCCCTCCCTCTCCCAACAATTGTCCAGCCACTTAGACTCACGTTACTTTCATTCTCTATGTTCAGCAATTCATTAAAGTATTCTCTCCATCTGCTCATTTTTTCTCCCTTCTCCACTAGTAATCTACCGTTTTTATCTTTCACTCCCCGACCGACATCACTGCCACCCTGTCTAACTCTCTTTACCTCTTTCCAGAACATTTTCTAACAGTTCCTCCACTTTACACTCAAATTCCTTCCAAAATCCTCACCCACCCTCCTCTTTCTCTCACTAATCTTTCCACCTTTTTCTTCTTCTCAACATATAACTCTCTCTTCCATCTCTCAACTTCTTCCACACCCCTATTTCTCATTCACTCATTATATGCTTTCTTCTTTTGTGCCACAGCCTCTCTCATCTCTTCATTCCACCGTGCTGTTTCCTTGAACCCCCTCTTGTCTTCTATTCACCCCACACACCACCTCACATGATGCACTGATTTCTTCTGTAAATATCCTGCACACACCTTCCACATCCTCAATCTGCTCTAATCTATATTTATTCAATCGTTCCTCCTCTTCTCTCTTATATTCTGTATTTTTCTCATCCTCTTGTAACCTTTCCACTCTCCTTGCATATATTCCTTCCTCCCGTCCTTCCCGTCTCCTATTTCTCCATTTTACTTGGACCTTAATTTTGACCATCACCAACTGGTGTTCAGAAAGTCTACTCCCCCAACCTCGATATGCTCTTGCATCCATTATACTGTACATCTTCGCATCCTTTCATCCACACACACATAATCAATCATTGCCTTCCTTACATTCACTTCACCATCCACCCTTCTCATCACTTGCCATGTATACCTGTGGATCATTTTGTTCCTGAAGAGGGTATTGGCTATCACCAACACCCTCCCGGCACAAATGTCTACTAAACCACTACTATTCTCATCTATCTCAGCAGGCACACCCCACTCACCAACTACTCCATCCACCTTCACATTCCCTAATTTACCATTCATTTCACCGATCAAAAACACTCTCTCATTTCTTTCAAAGTTCTCCATGCACACTTCCACATTTGTCCAGAACTCTTCTCTCACTCTGCATGCACGATCTTGCGTTGGTGCATACACGCACACAATCGCCCACATTTGTAGTCCATCTTTCAATCTGACCCATACAATCCTTAAGCCAACTGATCCATACTCTCTTATGTTCTCGTTCCATTTGATACTCACAACAATACACACTCCTTTTGCCCTCTCATTCTCACCTACTCCCGCACATATACCCCATCCATGCTTCCATTCTCTCACACACTCATCTCTTCATTTAGTTTCAGTTAATCCGCATACATCCACTTTCGCACCCTTAAGCACCTGGACAATCTCTCTGTCCTTCACTTCATCATTTGCACCCCTTAACATTCCACATCGCCATCCGTATCATGTCCTTTGTTCGGTCCTTAGTCGTCATATTTTGGTCCATCCTGGTCCGAGGCTTCTTGTTCGTATTTTTAGTTAGTTGTTTTCCGGGGAGGGGCACTAACCCTCCGCCAACCCACTTAATGTCACGTAGGGAACACGTGTTGGTTGGTTATAAGGTTACCACCCAGCGTTGTAAATTGTTTCCTGGTTTACAGGAAATCACTTGGCTTGCCATTCAGTGTAAAGCTACCCTGAAAAACAGAGTACCACTACAGCAAGTGGGTGGATGATGGGCGCCCCCACCTACCACCAATGCATATATATATATATATATATATATATATATATATATATATATATATATATATATATATATATATATATATATATATATATATATATATATATATATATATATATATATATATACAGTATATATATATGAAGATAAACACCAACGTAATCAGGAGCACCTTTAATAAATTGGTGACGTTTTAACAAGTCGTTTGCCATTTTCAAACCTATGGAAAGTACAATAAAATCGAAGTAAACAACATGTCTATGATAAAAATACAAAAGCTTCAGTAGAAAACAAAAGTAATACACCATGTCTGTGATAAAAATACAAGTGAAAAATTTATTATGATAAGATGAGGAAATAAATCATTCATAGCTAACGTTGGTGGGATGCTACTAAGTGCAAGGAAAACTAAAAAAAAATAAAAAAGTACTAATTACCTTTTTTTTTTCCTTGTTCTTAGTAGCAACCCACCAGCTTTAGCAATGAATGATATGTTTCTTCATCTTATCATAATAATTCTTCATTCGTATTTTTATCACAGACATGGTGTTTTACTTTTGTTTTATATTTAAGCTTTTGTATTTTTTTTCACAGACATGTTGTTTACTTTGACTTTATTGTACTTTCCATAGCTTTGAAAATAACAAACGAGTTGTCGAAACGTCACCAATTTATTAAAGATATTCCTGATTACATCGGTGTTTATCTTCATATTGAGTCTACGCTTCCCCCATGGTGAATCTATTGCATATATATATATATATATATATATATATATATATATATATATATATATATATATGTATATATATATATATATATATATATATATATATATATATATATATATATATATATATATACACGTACCCTCGCGTCTAACACGCGCTTGTCCAGCAAGATTCGCGTCTAAGACGGAGAGCAAAAAAATTAGTACGATTTAAGTACTTTAAAACGGGTGCGTAAGCATAACACAGACGGAGCTCCGAGAAGTGGGTGAAATCCGCAGAGTTCGCCTCTAGCACGATCACCCCTGGTCCAACATGGTCATATTGGACATGCCCGTGATGCTGACAGCCAATCAAAACTTCCGATCAAGTAGAATCCCCCACCCGCTATCATGACCTGATCGTGATGTCGCCCAATGAAAAACACTTCTGCTCTCACGCGATGTTTTGTTTAAAGTTCTCCCACCACAGCGCCACTCAGTTGCATAATTCACATTGGACGGTGCTTTTTTCTCGCAGCATTTTCTGCCCTTGCTACTGCATTTTACCCCTCTCACGATGCCTAGGAAGCCTTCTGAGAACCCCAAGAAGAGGTGGCACCTCCCTCAGGCCACCAAGCTAGAATTCATCGAGAGGCAGAAGAAAGGGGAGAGGAATTTCAAAAGATTTATGAGGGAGGTTGAGGAGGAGCAGCATCCATTATCCGCTAGTGATGCCAGTAGCCATCCTCCAGGAACCCAGTAGGGCTACCTATAGCCTCGGATATCACCTACCATTCCCAACAAGCCCACCAACACTGACCTAAAAGGTTAGTTATCATTCATAGTACAGTACCATTTATTATAATTACAGTAGTACCAATATAAGTATAGGTATATGGCCGGTATTTAGGGTGACTTTTCCTAGGGCTGCTGACATAATTCATTTTTCCCCACAAGCTCTGTTGTTTGTCCAACACGTTTTTGGTCCAACACGGGACCCATGCATGACAATATTACCGTGTTGGACGCGAGGGTATATATATATATATATATATATATATATATATATATATATATATATATATATATATATATATATATATAATCCTTCTATTGTATTATCTCTGCAAGGATTTTTATTCATAGTAATATTTTTTTAAATCCATTACTGTGTTAAACTTGTGGGAAAACGACCCCTAAGAAATTAAGTTACATGAAACAACAAAAACAGTGAATCTTGTTAGATATGAAAACAATGTTGTTCAATGTGAAACTGAGGAGAACTTGCAACCTGATACTAAAAGAGAGAAAATTATGTGAAATTTGTATAAAAGGAACGAACCATAGCACACTCCACCCATATTATATAATGTTGATTTATGTGAAAACGTGTGGATGCCTAAAAGTGTTAACATTGATTACTTATTGCGAGACCATAAATTATATTCTCGCTATGCTACTGTAGTTCCTGTAAAACCAACCGTTGTCTAATTTTATTGTTCATCACTGTAACATGTATTAGAATGATGTCATTTTCTAGCGATCAATGCTATAGATTTGGAAGGTTCCATTACTAATGTTTCCTATAGGATGGACATCACTTCTGTTGTGATGATTCTGTATATACTTCAGTGAGGCAATTTTGATAATACTGGATAATCTAAAGAGTGTTTTTGATATTACGTTTTCTTGATACTGATTCACTTTGGTGATTAGTCTGCTGTAGTTAGTATGCAAATATATATATATTCCTGTTAGTATTTCAATTTCACACTGCTTTAATTCCCATATGTTTTCTATAAATTGTAATCATAACTATGTCTTGGACCTTTTTTAGTGATGACTTGTAGCCCACGTATTAGTGGGCTTTATTCCCAGGCCATGTGTTTGTATTATACATATTGTCTTCGATTACTTTCATAAAGTTAACTATTTACATTGCAGCATTATATACTATTACTACCCATTATTGTAAGTGACTTTGATTGGGGCCTAGCTACATCACTTTTCTATCACATCGTTATTTCTTTGTTCAGTTATTTTAGTCCAGCAGAAGTCTGAAAAAGCATGCTTTGGCGTCATTATGAACTTTTTTGTTGAAACACCTTCTGTGACCATCCCTGAGTCATAATCAGCCGGGTGCTAGCTTGGTACCCTTGAGGAATTTTTTTTTAGAGCCAAGAAACAAAATGGCTGCCACCAAATATCAATAAATCTAGTTTTTCGCCAATATCTGCACTTCTAAGCAGCTTAGAAACACAAACTTGGTGTTTACTAAAAGGTTTTCATGGTCAAGGAATCCAATTATGATAATAAAAGGCTTGTATATATAACAGGTCATCAGATTTTATATATGGCTGCCCCCAATATTTGAAAGTAGCCTTCTCGTTTTACTATACACTTCCTCTAGACTACTAACATTCTCATTTCTAAACCATAGAGAAAAGCATTCTTAATGTTCACTATAAAGGTTTTAGGGTCTCTAAATCTAATAATTGCATGGAAAATTTCGTAGGATATAACTATCACTTTAGATTACAAAATCACTGCCACTAAACATCACTAAATCTGACTTTTTTTATATGTTTGCTTCTAAGTCACTTGGAAACATTTTTTCTTTTATCTTTGAATAGGAACAGGACAGTACTGTAAATGTGACATTTCTAATACTAGACTAAATAAGTATTTTCTCTAGGAAATTCAGATATCCTTGACAGTGTTTCATAACTTGTTCAATCATAATTATCATCATGACCATGATCATAATCATCTTCCTGAGCAGATATCTCTCTAGTTTGTTCATTGCAACACTCTAAGCCAGCATTACAGCAACAAAACACTGAACATGACATCTGGGACACCACACAGCCACAACACCCAGAGGAACATGGACGGTTGGTGGAGCATCCACATTTAATCAGCTGCAGACAGCATGGCAGACAAAATTGTATCTGGATCAGCAGGTGTCATGTCAATCAATGGTGTGTATATAGCGGTCGTGGCGGGCTTGGCAGATTGTCCCTGATTTCGTGCAAGCATAACATTAAAGCCATTGTACTCAGGGGTGGAGGTAGTGTTGTCTGATACTTTTAACAAGAATTGATGGTCTTTTTCATGTGCCCTGGAGAGAGACACTATCTGGGATGCAAGTACTTTCAGTGGTGGTACTATACGAGTGGTAAAGGACTCTGGCATTTCAGGTTTCTTTGGGCCATTAAACCGGTGAAAACTTACTGGTTGTACAACTTTAGCCTTTATTTCCCCTTTGGAGATGCGTCTGATAATTGGGGGCTCATCAAGTTCTGGTCTTCCTTCGTCTTTCATCTGTGTCAAAAGAAGAGCAAGAGCATGTGTTGAGCGAATTGCACTAGGGGAAGACACGTTGGCATCATAGTTGTCTGCTACTGTTTGAATTAGACCATTTTCATTCTTCAGCAAGCCTGTCAGCTCTGCTTTGTTGGAGGCAGCATGAGCAGCTGATGCCTTAAAGCAAAGCACTTCATCATATGATGCGCAAATACCAAAGGAGTAACATTGCTCTATCAGGTATTTCTCCCTGAGTAACACTCCTAGGGCTATCTGTAGGCTTGATGCTCTGTTGATGACACAGCCTGTGACAATGTTGCCAATGAGAAGAGTTTGGTTTCCTTCAATGAATTTTGGCGAAATGGCTTCCAAAAGGTTAGCTAACGTTGGACTTACTGCTTCTCTTGCAATGTCTTCAGAAATTCGAGTTGAATATGTACTGTCAGACTTTTTCAGTTGTTTGGTTTCTTTCAAGATACAATTGGCAATGTGCTGTATCTCAGTCGATACTTCATCTGTGTCCTCAACTGCCCTTAGAAAGTTTGGTGCATGTCCTTTGAAGACTAGTAGACTAGCGTACCCATTCCCGGACATCTTTGTGAGTTGCGGTTCAAAATGCTTGGTCACATATTCCACAAGATTATGCCTGGACAGCTTACCACCACCAAGAGAATTATACAGTGCAAGGAGTTCCACAGAATTCCAAAGGTGACTCTTATCTCTTTCAATTTCTTCTACAATTTCAAGAAGGCTTTGTCCACGTTTGAAGAGGTTGAGGCTTTTTTAATGGATGCTTGTATAGCTCTTGGTGACATGAAACCATTATAGCAATCAAGATGATACTGGGCGTCTGCAGCGTGTAAATCAGAGACTGCCCCTTGGATTCGAACACGAACAGCATCAGCTTCCAAGTCATTGCGTTGGTCACGAATTAACAAAATACTTTCTTTGAATGATTTCCGATCCTTCCCTCGATCTGCTGTACGACACTGAATCACTTTTCTCCATCGTTGGGGATTGCATGCATCAAGCTTTTCACACTCTTTACCACAGAATAGACAATGTTTTTTGAAAATGAATTCAGTGGTTTCAGATCGGCGTGTGTGTGTGTGTGTGTTTTTTTTTTTTTTGGTGGAGGAGCTTCTTCCTTGGACAGTTTTTCATGTTGCTTGATATGATGCTCACAGGTATAAGTGGATACACAGTTTTTGCGACATGGAATACTTTGAGAATGAGTTAGTTCTTCATGAAGCCTGTCACCCCTACGTTTGCTACTTTGTATGATTGTTTCTATTCTTGTTCGACTGGCAGTTGTCAGTTTTCTGGAAGCATTAGAGCAGTTGGAAAAGCAGATGTTGTCTTCTGAAGAAGCCATGACTTAATGTATCTGACTATCACCTGTAAAATAGAAAGCAGTGTTAACCTAATTCATATAAAAACACCATTACCATTATTTAGAATGTTATTCAAAATGTTAACCACAAATTCTGCAATCTAGGGAAAATAACAATTATTTGTGGTGTCCATCCTGAAAATCTGAAAGGGTTATATGCATAGAAATTTTTCATATCATTAGAGATTCCATAATTTAAAAAAAAATAACATTATGGATGACAACTACTTTATCATGTATATTAAAAGTTAGTATATTGGCAAAAACCAGTACATGTATTTTCATATATTAGGGTAGGCCAAATAGAAAATGTTGATGACTTGTTATATATACAATCTTTTTATTATCATGATTGGATTCCTTGATCATGAAAACCTATTAGTAAACACCAAGTTTGTGCTTCTAAGTTGCTTAAAAGAGCAGATATTGGCGAAAAACTAGATCTATCGATATTTGGTTGTGGCCATTTTGTTTTTTGGCTCTAAAAAAAACTCCTCAAGGGTACCAAGCTGGCACCCGGCTGATTTTGACTCAGGGATGGTCACAGAAGGTGTTTCAACAAAAAAAGTTCATAATGACGCCAACGCATGCTTAGCCAAAAATTAGCCATTTCACAACTGGACTATTTTTCCATACTTGATCTAGCCAGACTCCTTGTCTATGTATTTCCCCATTGTTTCAGGGGACACAAGTCTAGTTCGCTGTGGAAGTGTTACAAATGATCTGATGATTTCTTAAAACTACACATTATACTTTTGCACCTTTTTAAATCTTATAATTATAAATGTTAGTGTATGTATAATAATGTGTAATGTATAGCCATGAGAGACCTACATGATAGACTGCATGCTGAGCTATATGGCGCCAATACAATTCTGCTGAATAGGTCGTCTGAAATTAGGAGATGCAGTCCAATGGCTTTGCAAGTTAGTCCAGCACTAGTTCTCAAGGCGGGCACATCTGTATAAAGCTAGTCCACAATAGAAACGTTAAACTGCAGAGGATATTATGAACCAACCTTGACAAAACCCAGTAACACACCCACCTAACCCCCATTTGGACCTCACTCATCCATGGAACTCATCCCATCCAAACCTATCTTACAGATCCTTCCACTACCACACGTCGATCTAGCCACTCACCCACCCAGTCCTCAAGCATCCACTCGCCAACCCATCTACCCTTACAACCCATCCCAAGCCATTGTGCACACTGTACACAACCAACCCCCTAAACCCTTACCCCACAAGCTGCCCATCCATCTGGCCTAACCACACCAGCATATAATGAACATATTGAAGGAAGTATCAGAGGAAATCTGTGATAAAAGACACAGAGGAACACAAAAGGCTAGGAAAATATGAGAGAAATAAGTCAAGGCAATTGAAATAACCTTCCAGAGTTTGAACGCTGTGGAGGAAATACTAAAACCTGCAAACAAATTCATGGAAAAATGGGAACTGAAGAAATTATGGATAAAAAAAATGCCTAACTAAAGAGGAATTGGAAATACTAAAGGAGAAGAGGGAGGCAGCAAAAACGAAGAAAGAGGAAAAATCAGAGGAAGAGTTTTTTTAATTTTCAAAGTAAATGGATTACAGGTAAGAAAATGGTACATAACCAACAGGATATAAAAAGAAGGAAGGCAGCAGACTCAAGTTATGGCAAGTATGTAAACATGATGATTAAGTTGATGTACTCAAATGTAAATGGAATGACGTCTAAATTTTTAGAGGTGAAAGACTATACCAAAGAAAAGGAACCACATATTATTAGCCTAACTGAAGCAAAATCAATCCAAAACATATCAAACGATACCCTAAACTTAGAGGAATAGAGTATATGGAGAAGAGATAGAAATTTAAGAAAAAGAAGGGGAATTATAATATTAATAAAGAAAAATCTACAAGACAAAGAAACAGGGCTAGATATAACCTCACAAATGTAAATGATTACAGTAGAGATTGACACATCTGAAGGGAAAGTAACTGTGGCAAATTAATACATGCCACTCAAAACAAACACTTGGGAAAGAGGTGAATATGAAGACCTTGCGGAAAGTACAATTCAGAGTTTAACTCGCCACTTGCCAGTGTCGTTTTAAAACGGTCTGACATAATTTCGTGGCCAGTGCCAGTGCCGTTTTAAAACGGTAAAAAAAAAAAAATCACTATGACCGCATTTTTCAAGATTTGCAGGTGAAAAGTGGCAGGCATTTATGGTAACTGTTCCTCTACCATCCCCCAGGCTGTCAAGGCCATACACTCACTCTCTTCCCCTCTCACGCTCGGTCTGCCTCACTCTCCCTGTGTGCCTCTCCCAGTGCTGTACATAGTGAAGGCATTTTGTAAATATTTTCATGTAAATGTAAGTTGTAAATATTTTCTTGTAAGAGTAAGGACTATATAGTTAAGTCAAGTTGTAAATACCTTCTTGTAAGTGCCAGGACTGTACATAATGAAGTCAGGTTGTACATATCTTCAAGTAAGTGTAAGGTAATGCATTCACAGTGAGAAAGGCATGCAAATTGTGACAGATGTTGAAGTAATAAGTAATCAGAAAAGTGTACTGAACATTGCTATACCTTCCCAGCATAAATACCTGAATATACCTTACATAGAAAATGGTTTTCTCTCACCTATGTGGTGAGCATGGGAGAGCAGATATACCTGTATACGAGTATGCAGGACTCAATAAAACCCATTTCTGAGCTTTGGTGAGTATTTTAATGGTGAAATCCAAAGTTTTTACATCAAAATCTATCATTTTAGCCAATAAGAACAAAGTCAAAAAATGGCCGGCATGGAGTTGACCCATAGGGCTAAAGATAGTTGGCATGCAGTGGGTTAAGGGCATTACTACATAGAATGGAAGAGGAATCTAAAAGAACATTAACTGGAGATTTCAATACAAATATAAATTGGAATACTCTAGATGTAAGAAGCCATGAAAGCTGTTGGTATCAAAAGAAAAAACAGATTTCCTGTGGAAATGATACAGAAGACATAGTAGTGCGAAGGCATATAAAATCTATAAACAGACAAAAAACGATTATACAAGGATAAGGAGAAAAACTCAAAGACAGTGAGGAAGACATTATAAATATAAGTAGTGATCAACCTAAGTTATTTTATGCTACATCCGATGCAAACCCAAAATTCAAGTTAAAATATAGTCCATTATGGATGATGGAGTCATCTATACACCAGAGAATGTTTGTGAAGTACTAAATAAAAATTTCCTAACAGTTTTTATGGATGACAGTAATTTGAGAGAGAGGAAATGGAACATACATGCCCACATTTTATACCAGATATACATTCATTCATTCATCATCCAATCCTATGTTGCCCCATGGGGAGTGCAGGAGTCCGGGGCAAGGCAAGTTGGTCCTTGTTTTCACACTTATGTGAAAACTAGAAAATCTGAATAATACAAACATCAGAAAGTTGCCAGTCACTCACTCGAACATACAGTAGTAATGTGCCCCTGCAAATAAATATGCTTTGGGACAGTTCCCACATCATCTATATACCTACCTAGAGTGCCCCTGGGTCATTTGGCATACGTAACCATGAAAAAAAAAAAAAAAAGATCTACTTCAACTCCCTGGGTGTCAGCAGTGGCTGATGAAGTCTACGAGGATTACTCCGAACATTTCAGCTACCCGGCGAGAGAGAATCGAGCTCAAAATCGACCTTTTAGGCTGCTGTGAATACTTTTGTATTTGTTCGCCATGTTTTCTCTTCATTGCTAACGAATGTAGCAAAAAAAAAAAAAAAAAATTGGCAGCACTTTGGTGCCATGAAGGTCTCAAGTTGGCTGGCATGTGTCGGGTTAATGAGACAAAAAGCCTTTCACTACACCTTGTTGAGAAGAGCTGTATGTGGGAAGCCTCCCCATACGTGAGAGTTGTATTCTACACTGGGTCGAATAAAACTTGTGTAAAATCAACAGCTGTGCAGAGGTAATGAAGGCATGAAGTCGGCTTAGCACACCCAATCTCTTAGAAGCATATTTTACGGGGGAGGTAATATGATCATTCCAAAAAAAATCCCGGGAGAATAAAACCTCAAGTATGTTTAACCCTTTAACCGCGGGCATTGTTTTGCCCCGACTGTCCTCTCCCGCAGGGGTTTCAGCCAAATGTAAACAAACCTTTAAACCTTAATAACTCTGCACAGAATAAAGCTAGAGAAAAAAATAAGGTAGCATTAGAAAGTACTAACCTTCAGCTTTGCACTGATGTAGGTTCCATGACTTTGTTGACTTTCACAGGACGGGCAGTGCCGTTAGAAGTGAGGGGTGTTAAATCACTATTTTACGTCCCACACACCAGTACCAAATGCCAACCACTCTCTGATAATAGTACTATAAACATATATGAACACTGCACATACGATAAACACCCACTCTGTGTTCACTGAGGTAGGTAAAAGGCACTGTAATTGCCCGCACTTCACTGTGGCATCACACGCTCACTGACGTTTGGTTAGCGGCGATGTTTTCATTATTTCTAACTTCTAATACTATTTTACATATAATCTGGGCAATATACATTATATTACACTGCACTTATTACTATATTGCGTCACTGTCGCATCACAAAATTACACAAGTGCCGCAGATTTTCTTATTACCATATCACTTATATACTGGCCATATTTACATAATTTTCTAGGTAAAATATCTCTCATTACTATATTATACAATTATTGGTAAAGCATGTCACTGTTGCATCACAGAATCACAGCAGTGCCGCAGATTCTCTTATTACAATATCACTTATTATACTGGCCAATATTTACATTGTTTTCTAGGCAAAATATCCCTTATTACTACATTATCCATTATACAATTATTGGTAAAGCACGTCACTGTCGCATCACTGTATATCACTGTCACTTTCAGTATTTACTCAGAGAGTGGTACTCGGCAAAGCACGGAGTCACACAGAGAGCGACTTGGCATTCCTGGCACTGGTGTGTGCTCATTTTTCTCGTCCGAGGCCTCCGTGTGGTGTTATGACATACTCTGCAGCGGCCCTGTGACAACCTGCCGCCTGCGCTAAGAGGCAATTTCACAAGCTGGTGCCGGCTCATGTAATTGCGGCACTCAAGACGGTCAGGTTGTGTGTCAGAGTGTCGCCTTGGGATCAATGCCGTCACCTGACCAAATCGTGCAAGCAACTGCTGCACGACAGTCTTGGAGAACTGTCTCAGGGATGGTTGCCTTATGCCCCTGACTTGTGTCTTGTAGAGGAGGAAGGCGTTGAGCATGCACATATTGAGCATGTGCAGGCAAGCCTTCCTGTACCATCGGGTGTTTCTCCTGAGACAGTCTATTTCGCCAATCATCATATCAGACTTATCAACAAGTCTCATGTTGACACTGTAGTCAATGACGGCATCGGGCTTCATGATTGGCTCTCCCGTCCTGTAGCTGACCTTCCCAGTTCTCTGCAATTCCCCCTTGTGGATGGTGCTGATCATATTCACGACCTTCTTGTCATGCCACCTGATCGCCAGAAGCTTGTCTGACTTCTTCAGGTGCACATCTCCCTTGGATGAGGATGATGCTTCTGGGAAACTTGGCCACTCTTTCCTATGGCTCCGTACAGTGCCAACAGTGCCAATGCCGTGTTCAGCCAGGTATTTGGAGAGTTTCGGTGCTGTGTAATAATTGTCTGTATACAGCACATGATTCCCACCAAAATACCTCTCCATCAGCACTTTTACAACGGAGCCAGAGAAGCCAAGGGTGTCTTTCCTGTCCACGTCCATTGTGCTTGCAGAGTAGATCACGAAATCAAGGATATACCCCGTCTCACAGTCACACAGCACAAAGAACTTTATCCCAAAGCAGTGGCGTTTGCTGGGGATGTACTGCATGAATTTGAGACGTCCTCTGAACAATACCAGGGATTCATCTATGACGACTTTTTGCATAGGACGGAAAAATCGCATAAATCGATCCCTAATCCTGTTGAGAAAATCCCTCACTTTCCACAAAGGGTCAGTTTGGGATGGGTTTCCATTGTCAGCGAAGTGCAGGTATCCTAGCAGCTGTCGGAACCGATCTCGTGACATGTACTTCCCGAATGTTGGGATAGAAGTAATGTCATCAACCAGCCAGTACTCCTCCAACTCATGTCTCTTGATATGGGGCATCAAGAACATAAGTGCAAAGAACACATACAGCTCTCGGATCCTGACAGGCAACCACGACACTTGCTTTGGTGAGCCAATAGGTCCCAGCCCTTCTGTTGCACACTGAGCTGCATACCTATTGGTCTCATCACTGACAAACTGCACGATTTCGTCATCCATGAAGGCCAGGAAGTAGTCAACAAAATCATCTCCTTCGTTGCATGGAAAGGCAGGCTGTATTCCCGCATTTGTCATGTCAAACGGCGGATTGTGTGGCTGAAAATCAGCACCGTCAGACCAAACAAATGCATCCACTTTCCCGATGCGTTGTTCAGTGGAAGTGGCAGGTTGCATTGCATTCGTTTCCCCGTGAGAAGGAGCTGAGGTGGAGGCAATGGGTGAGGCAATGGGTGAGGCAGGAGGCAGGCAGGAGGCAAGCGGGAGGGGGGTGAGTGGGGTGGTGGTGAGTGGGAGGGTGGCAAGGGTGAGGGAGCTGGGCAGGGGGCAGGCGGGGGGGTTACTGACCTGGTGTGTGGTGAAATCCGACCCTTTCTTCCCTGCTTATCACCTCGCTTATCACCCAGCTTTGCCCTCCTACTGCCACGCATCCCCTTTGTTCTAGGCCGGCCTGCCCTGCTTACCCTGCCTGCACGGCCTGCCTTCCCTCGCTGTGCAGGCTCTGGGAATTCATATTCCTCAGATGATGTAGACTGAGGAGAGGGCACGGCAGAAGATGAAGAAGATGTGAGGGCAATAGGGCTAGGGGAACGGAAAAGTGGTGGGAAATGCTTGCTAGGGCCTGGTGTAGGAGACGTAAGTTTACGCTTCACTCCCTTCCCACATGCAACACCAATTTTCCCCATAGGTGCCTTCCCTTTCCCAGAGTAAGTTGGGGGGGTGGGGGGAAACAACATGTTCACTTTCATCACTGTCACTGTCAATGCTAAACGGTTCACCACCAATCACTGCAAAATCGTCACTACTACTTGCTGTATGTGTATCACTCTCACTGCCACAATCCAGACTTGTACTTACAGTTTTATCCAGCTCTGTCCCAATTTTGGGGGTGCTCAACCGCTTCTGCCTCGCCGTCGGCAGTTCCTTCCTCGGTGTAGAGGTCGAAGGCACACTAGCACTAATAATTTCCGAGGAGGAAGCGAGCAACGATGACTCGGGACGGAGCACCATTATCATGCACAGAGCTGGACAGATACTGAGTGATGCGTGTCAGGGCAGGGGTGGGGGGGGGCCTCTCAGGGTGGGAGGAGGGAGGTGTGGGATGGCTGGCGTGAAAGAACTCGACAGCTACTCTTGTGCGAGACAAATTGCGCACAGGAAAAACGCGCGATGTTCAAAATATTCACGAACATTCCAGAATGACACCCGCGGTTTGGTCCAGTTTTGTCGCTGTCATTCTGGAATGACACCCGCGGTTAAAGGGTTAAAGATGATGCAGGATTGAGATGGATATTGTTAAATATTAGGGGGTAATCCTGTGGAAGATTTTTTTAGGTTGATAGACATAAAAACTGGGTTTTTAATGCGTTAAAACACAAAGATTGCTTTTATCCCAGTCAGAGACATGAGCCAAGACAGAGCTTAGGTGTGCCTTAGACGCACCATTCAGAGTTTCAATTATATTATTAAACAGAAGGGTATCACTGCAGGCTTGCTATAAATTTGTGTTTATCTATGATATTTCACGGCAATAATTAAGCCTCCCCTCAACTACCGAACCACCTTTTGCTAATGTCCACTAAGCAATCCCATTTCTGTGTGGGGGGGGGGGAGGAGGATTCACACCCCACCTTCCCCTTCAAACCTCAGAATTCCACGTGGTTGTAGTAATCACTATTACTTTAAAGCATTTCTTTCAACTGTCTGGAAAACTTTTTTCTCTTGGACGTATTATACCCTACAGTTTGGAAATATTTTGAATAAATAAGTATATTACAGGTAAGTTTATTTTGACTCTGAGACAAAATATTCTACAGATCTTTACTGACTTATTGCACTTCAACTACAGATTCTTAAAAAATGTTTGTGGAAACAATGTTGTAAATTCTTATATTCACAGAAACCATAACACAAACACATAAATCATAACACAAAAATCAGTGACCATTGATGTAGCGATAGAAATAGACGAAGATGCAGTAGTGCAGCGAAATGACAGAGGTTGAAAGGAGCCACTAAGAGAAGGAGAATTAAAGACACGAAAAGCCTCTGGCTCTATTCTGTTGAGAAGAGCTGTATGTTCAGTTCAGTTCAGCGCAGTTGTAGGTGAGGAGTATTGCCTTAGCATCGGCACTCCTCTTGTCAATTTATTTATTTATTTACTTGTTTATTTATTTTTGTTCTAATTAGTTAATTTTTTTCCCGTATTAAACTCGTGTTATGCTCGTATGTGCCATTGTTTTTCTCGATTCTTCTTTGCTATATGTTAGGGTATTCCTCTTTCTTTCCTTCATTGCTCTCTTTTCCTCCATATATTATATTAGTAGTCTTTTGTTCTTCCTATAGTTTCTTCATTGACAGTAACTGTCCTAATAAATTGTTTTAATTTTCTATATGAGGTTGTTGTAGGAATTCTTCCTTATTCCTGTCTTCCTGATAGAATGGGCACCATAGTAAAAAGTGTTTTATGTTCTCTTCTGCTGCCCCGCACAAATTACATTTAATATTGCCCCCTGAAAATCTCTTTCTATCATTTAGTGGTAAGTTATTTGTTTTACTTTTATATAATATTATGGATGCTACGTTATTGTTGTATACTTTTTCTTCTTTTATATTTGGTTTACAATTTACATAAATTTCCAAGCTCTTCCTTTCACTTATTTCTTTCTTCCACTGATGTTAGTCCCAGTTATTTACTTTTTCTTTGATTTCTTTAATACTAGTATTTTTTATTGATTTTTTTTTCTAAACCAATTTCTCTAACGTTTGTTTTTACTGTACATTACCACTGGTCTCTTCTATTTTCCATCTTTTCTTGTATTCTTTTAAGTTATTTTACTTTCTTCTACTCCATATTTTAAGTGTTTGATATATCCTTCCATTATTCTGCTCCACTTACTTGATGCCCCTATTTCTCAACTCTGTTGGCATGTTAGGACTCCATATTATAATAATACAACTCATAGATAGATAGATAGATAGACAGATAGATAGATAGACAGATAGATACACAGATAGAAGCACCAGCCAGGGCGTGAGATCGGAAGTGTGTCACTGAGAATCGACCAAAAGGAAATGAGTTCAGCAAATACTTAATGAACAATATGCCAGTGGGCACCGGAAGCACTACATACAAACAGACATACAGGGTTCTAGAAGCTTCCACGACAGTTTAACCCACGTGACATGACCCCTGCTAAACGAGAATGTAGGAATCAGAGATCAGAAGGGGGCTAGCCATAGAACCGATAGGTCGTGGAGAGAGGAAATAAGAAGAGGGTTCTGACGAGACTTAGTCGATCAAGTTCCTGTGTAATACATACTCTGCTTGAAGATAATAAATCAAGATCAATTCCCTGTATTCATCTTTAACTTCTGCCTTCATCTAGCACAATAACTTTAACCAAATCTCAAGATATACATATTACAAGACCAAAGAGTCAAATTTTTATAGTTGGTGGTAGTAACGATCGGCTCTATGCCTACGAACCATCATTTCTACAATCAATGAAACACAATAGAGCATAGAATAACAACAACGAGTTACGAGTGAGGATCAGGGGCTCAGCCAGAAAATATAATTCGGGGGGGGAGACCATAAGCCTAGCCCCCCCCCCACGCCTCACACTTAAGGATGCACTGCACTATACTGTACATATCCCGTAGTTGGAGTTCCACTAAGTTGCTTGCAGTTATTTATGCTGAAAATTTTCACTGAGAAATATGCTTTTTATAATCATGAAGGGCTTTGTCCACCTCTTGCATCGTAAAAGGTACAGTTCCTGCTAATAAAACAGGTCCACCAATGATGTACTGCCGAAAATCTTCACCAGTATACAGTATACCATTACAAACTGGCCAGTTGCGTTTTTCAGTTCCTCTCATTTCAAAAAATTTCATTGTACAACTCTTTTTCCCTCTTTAAAACACTATATCAATATATGCTTTTTTGCCATAATCCACATCACAGTACTTTCCCTCTTAGGGCATGCGTGCGACCTGAAAATGAGAAATATCTACTTGTTGACACCCAAAACCACCATAAATACAGAAAATTATAAAATACAGTACTATATACCGCATAAGTAGGTTTTTCCTTGTGAAAATTGGAAATGAAATTGTTTTCCCAACTCACCCTGGGTTAAACAAAAAAAAAAATGGTGGGCGAGCTGCGACAGTTGTCTGCACTGCTCAGATGTAAAAACGCATTTTCTGGATAAATCCCAAAAAAACTATAACGAAGATTTCACCAACCAAAAAGGAGACCTATAGCTCTTAAAACAGTGGGAGAGGAATATTGGCAATATACGTGTATTTTCACAAACGAAATTCTTCAAAGGTCAAAATATTACCCTTTCATATTTGCACATTTTTCATGCATTATTCGTGGTTGTATAGAAAACTAGTATTAACAACATTTGTAAAGTTGTGGCAGGTCTTTTGAATGGGCACCATGTAGTGTAAATGTCTTGGCATTTGACATCGCAGTGCCCACTGTTCCAACACATCCCATGTCCCGCACTGTCTCAACTCACCTCACTCAACGCTAATGTCTATGAAAATCCTTCGTCTGTTAAATACTTCACTTAGTACAATGATGATTAGTTTACTTCACTGATGGTTGCCACACAGGGCAGAGGTAGCTAAAGCCTGAAATATTTCACAAGGAAAATCATAAGTAATCACTGGCTTCCAGTTTCTGCATGCACCTACGCTTATGTCGAGCTCATGGCATGACATTATCATTTGTTATTATTACTGGCAGTAATAATATCCTCTACAATGTAATACATTTGTTAAACATAAACTGACCTTTTAGAACTTGAACTCATGAAGTCCAATATACTTGATTGCTGCGGCTGCTTCCGTTTCATAATAAAGTGATCCTGGAAAACCCATGGAATACATCTTTTCACTTTGTGTCACAGTACAGCGTGCAAATAGCGTAATTAGCAAGTTGTATGGACTGACCACTGGTCCAAAACGATCTGATGAGAGATGACTGATGGCACAAGCGGGTGATGACCGAGTGACAGCTGACGGCCGGTAAACGTTGCCACGATAGTTTATTTTTCTTGCCAATTCTGTCACATGTAGCCTACATGCCCACAGCTACTCCTAACTAGTTAATTACATAAACCTATTAGCAGCGGAGTTTCCCTTTTTGAAGATAATGTGTCATAAGGTACATAATAAAATTGAAAATTTTGCAGAGCTACACACATTTCTTGCTTCCTTTCCTGGCTCCTTTCCTCACCTATCCAGGCGCCAACGGCTCCTCGTGAGTAAATTCGAATATCTGTCTTTGACCTAATGTAAAGTAAGTCTTAAAAAGTATATGTGTATAC
The DNA here is from genome assembly GCF_032717465.1 of Coenobita brevimanus. Lineage (NCBI taxonomy): Eukaryota > Metazoa > Arthropoda > Malacostraca > Decapoda > Coenobitidae > Coenobita > Coenobita brevimanus. The sequence goes on from NC_136978.1 coordinate 26,980,539, forward strand.
ACTACTTTCTTCTCAGAATTGCGTATTTTTTCAGTTCTCCAACTATCTGACATACCGAGTATTACACCCTGGATTAAACAAGTATTCGACATGTAAGATTCGCATTCTATTCTCGAACACACATAGAAATTTCGGGGGGAGGGGGTGTCCGGGCCCTCTAGGCCCCCCCACCAGCTGCGCCAATGGTGAGGATCAAGAAGCTCTATGATTAACTACAAATAAGTCTACAAGACAACTCTATAATCTTCTTCACACTACTGTACTTCAAGTATCAGTGAGAAGAATAAAAGCAAAGCAAGTAAACGAAAAGCAAGAAAAAAGCAACAAGCAATAGATCCCCAATGCTCTCTCCTACCGCCCCCCTACCTCCACTGCTGAAGCTGGTTCACATAGGTCAAGATGACGCGGCAAATACCAGAGTCACATTTATAACGCATCTTACTCACCTTTCCTCACTCAGGTTACTCATCGCTACTCATTTACTGATCACAGCTACCAGTGTGGGATGCCGACGTCACCATGTGTATCTGCTGAGACGACGTCACCATGCGTGTTTGCTGAGACGACGCCACATCAATCATCGTGTGACTGACACAAGGCACTTCTCACCCACTGCTCGTTACTCATCCGTATTCACATAGCTCCTGGTCATACTCATTTACTTCCAACAGAATTGAGTGGGAATTCGACGTTCTATGGTGAGGCTCGCCTATGGCGACATCTGTTAAGTACTACAATCAACACTGAAATCACCAGGCTATGGAATTTCTGGAGTAATATCGTCCATCAATACAGCCCTATAATTATCGAGAGGGAGATTTTCCATCAACTCTGCATTTATATGCCAAGACTGACGTCTGCTATCAACACGCCTCTCCGAGTGACATCATCTGAATCAAGTGGGTGTAAGTATACTTACTCATTTCTTCTCAGTGCTTTAAATTAGGTACAATCACCTCCTTTACTTATTTTTATATATACATTTATACACTTATTATCTTTCATTTATTACAACTCATTCACTCATCTATTCCGTTAGGACATAAACAAAAGACGTATTTCATAACACCAAACCCTAGCAACATGAATTCTTTCTAGCTAAGTGATATGATGGGAATATTTTCACCTTCACCCGTGTTAGTAACAGATGATACACAGTAAGTGGCCACTGCAGAAACACAATTAGGAGAGCAACAGGGCAACACACCCACCCTACAAAATTCACCACACTCTAATGACAAAGAAACAAATACCTCATTTCTAGAATGATAATATTGATGATGATTGGGAAACCCCCTCTGATGTAGCGAGTGAGAACTTTGTCTCTGACTTGCATACCTATGAAAATATACGTAACACAGTTCATGGTTTAGGGAAAACCTATTCCACTATTCCCTCACACAATGATAAACAAGTCCAAGTTACATTAACAAAGGAACCAGTGAAAATGAATAACGCAAGCAATACCACAGATCAAACATCCCAACCTCATGTTTACGTTTATCATGAGGATAAAACCGCCCCAAAATTATCAGGCACAGAATATGATCGAATTGATGTTATTTTATTGATCAATCAGTGTGAAAAGATCTTCGTAAAAAGGAACATAACAGATGAAGAAGAGAAAATTGCTATTTTTTCCTCTTGGATTAATCAGAAAAGATCCCCAGCAGGAGACTTGGTTAAGTCTAATAAGCTTCTCCGAGCTAAGACATATGATGAGTTTAAAACCGAATTTTTGAAGAGATTATCTGGAGGTATGAACTTTTTGTCAGGTATAATCCCAGAATTACATAAAATTGTAGATCTTGTAAAGAAGCACACTACAAATCATGTGTTCAGCGAAATAACTGCTGGTGTCTCCACCATTAAAAGAACATTATTAGCTACTTTAGAAAATTCAAACTGGACAACACAAGATGGAAAGATGTCCCCAGACCTTGTTGTGGACATCATTGGTTATGCAGCTGCCTTGTGTAAATTACCTGATAAGACCCTCAAAATCGCCAAGACGATTCCATACACCCCAGCTATGTGCTTACTAGACTTAATGAACGAGGTAGAGATGCAGTGTAGCAAAGCAGGGGTGATCGAAACAATCACATTCTAGTAGAATGAGAATGCCTGAGACAGTATCAGCTGTGAAAACAGCTACAACTACCCGAAACAGAGAACAAAATTGATCGGGACCCGAAAGCAACCAGAGCAAACAACCAAACGTGTCGAGGCAACGGTCTCAAACACCAGGCCACAGGCAGTCTCATACGTTTCCGTGCAGTCCAAGCAGATCTCACGCCACAGACACCACTAAATATGGGAAGTCATCTCGCAGCTCACAATCGGGAGATAGGTCCATTCTATGTTACTATTGTGCAAAACCAAGACACACAAAAAATGAATGCTTTATCAAAACAAAAGAAGACAAACAAAAGAAACAATGATTTGACCCATACTGTCGGCATCATTGGTGCCAAGGGCGTTGGACCAGTAATTGCAAGACAGTAGAGAAATTAGTGTCCATTTTTAAATCGGGGGAAGACCAAGTCACGACAAAAAACGAACAAACATAAAGAAAAGCAAGTCTAAAATTCACATTGGAGGTATGTTGGGAAGTGAGTGTATCTTGATACCAGCTGTATGTGAGGATCAAAATGTTTCCTTATTTTTAGACACAGGCTCTCCAGTGAAATTAATAACACAAGAAGATATAGATAGAATACTTAGAAATAAGAAGAAAATAATTTTCTGGAAGAATCTGATTTACACTTATATACGGCAGATGACAAACAAATTACAGTAAAAGGTATGATACGGTTAAACATCAGTTTCACAGAGACTATAAGAGTAATTTCTGCATTTTTTTATATTCTTGAAAACTTAGCAATTAAAGCTCATATAATACTAGGCTTAAGATGCATGAGAACAGAAAATAACACTATTCCCACAAATGAATGGAATAGACTTTGATAATGAGTTCATAGAAGAAATACCATCAGAGTCCTCACCGATTAGTAAAACAAAACCAAAAAGAATTGGTAATATTAAAGGCTTGAACAAACATACACAAACAGATAAGTGTACAGATCCACTCACCCCCCCCCCCAGCCTCCAGGACTAGAAACCCAGGTAATGGTACTATCTCTATCAGTTTTTCCCGCCCATCTCACCCATGATTTAGTTATACCACCTAACTCCTATGTGCAAGTTACCTTAAAGAGCAAATTAAAAAATAGTACTGTTCTTGTCTTAGAAGAATTATGTAAAATAAAAGGATTGTCAGTAGAAAACGCATTATGTCAGATGAACGATGATGGGCAAACTTAGATATTCCTGATTAATTACATGAATGGGGAACTACACTTGAAAAAAGGGGAGTATAGTTAATGTTGAAAAATGACCCATATATATATATATAGACTTATATATATATATATATATATATATATATATATATATATATATATATATATATATATATATATATATATATATATATATACCCTAAGTCTCTCTCTCTCTCTCTCTCTCTCTATATATATATATATATATATATATATATACCCTCCCCACCTGGCGGCAAACTATTGAGGCAAAGCAGCCGTAAAACAGAGTTAAGATTCTAAAAAGGTTTTAAACTAAAAGCAAATTCATTAACAACAATCATATAACTACAAATTAAAAAAAATAACATGCACACAACTTAAAATCATCAAATTTCATGGAGGAAGCCGACCTCCTCCAAAAATTCATCGACCCCACAGCCTGGGTGGAAGGAGTCCAATCCCAGCACAAGGGACAGCCGAGAGCTGCTATGCTGGTACTGTGGCAAAAAGTTCTTATGGGCATCCCTCAGACTCGAACATTCAACAAGCAAGTGCCAAACGGTCTGGGGGAAAAGGCAGTTCTCACAAAAAGGCTCCTGGGACCGCTCCATATGGTAGTGGTGTGTTAACCGAGTGTGGCCGATCAGGATGTGGCCAAACACCATCTCTGCTTGTCTATGCATTGGGGGGCTAGACTTAGGGGAAACGGTGTGGTGCAATGGCCTAGAGTTGCCTGTTCACCTCGACAATCTCCCATCTTTGCTGCTAGCTAATTCGTAGGGTAGCACAAATCGCCGTGATGTGGTCAGCGTGAGGGAGAGCAAAGGTAGGATCCAACACGTCAATTTGGATAGCCAACCGAGTCACTTCATCAGCCTCCTAATTGCCACACTCCCACGTGCACAGGGGCCAGCCAGAGTACAATCTTCACATTGCTGCAAATGACGACAGCCAGCCTTTAGTGAACATCAAGGAAGAAAAGGTGAGAAGACACCAGTGCACTGAGGGCTTTGAAAGCACAACAAAAATTACAAAAAACAGTAAAACTCTCTCCAGATCAGCCATGTTCCGTAGTTTCTTTGACTGCATAATGGAGAGCCATCATCTCCGCCGAGAAGGTCAATGCAACCGCTAGGAGTGAGCCACAAGCTTCAAAGCAGGCAGATTTGGCAGAAAAGCTATCGCCGTCTATGGACCTATAGCCATCCACGTATACTGGTGCGGTTCCAGCGTGACACAAGGCATGCTAAAGAAATTAAACCTTTGCTCTGGCTGGTGTGGAAGCCTTGGAAGCCGAGGCATAGTGATAAACTGCCAACTGAGGTAACCTCATGGGGGGTTTCATGGTTGGGGCCAACAAGGCCACCGGCCTGAGAGTAACTGAGAACTCATGAAGGACATTCCCCCCCGAACTCCAGCATATATATATATATATATATATATATATATATATATATATATATATATATATATATATATATATATATATATATATATATATATATATATATATATATATATATATATATATATATATATATATATATATATATATATATATATATATATATATATATATATAGACCTTCCCCACCTGGCGGCAAACTATTGAGGCAAAGCAGCCGTAAAAGAGAGTTAAGATTCTAAAAAGGTTTTAAACTAAAAGCATACAATTCCACATTTAACTACAATCACCGTCATTTCTGTTCCAAATTAGTGATCTATGTTTTTATACCTTCTGTTCTGCTTATGCCTAGAGATAGTAGGAAAAGAGGTAGCTTAAAATTTATTTCTCACTGTCTGCTCATGTTTCACTCCCACACAAGTATTTCAATAGTAAAACATTTTCCTGACGATGGCTGCCCTATCATAGAGGAAGTCCTATTCAGAGGTATAAAGCATCTCACTTTTACTATTGCAGGGGTAACAGATATGCCATCTGAATGTCAAGTAATGTGATATTAGGAGAAAGAAAAGCTGGAAGAAGGCACACGGTAGGCTCATGTGAGTCCTTCAAAACGAATGTGATGAGAAGATGGTTGTGCAGGTGCGAGGGGGGGGGGAGAGAAGGACTCTGATTTAATAATTGTCATGAAATATCTCCTTAAATAATTACGATATACAAACACTATATTGCAATGATACTCTTCTGTACAACAATATAGTCCAAAGTCACCATTAACTTTTATCATATATAATATATAATACCTGTAAAAGTACTTCCTTTGCCCTCTTCCACTCTTGTAATATCCTAACACTAAACCCACTGAACCCCTAAACTCCTGAACCCCTACACTACACTACCCATCAGCTGCGACAATCCTCTTGCACGCCCTCTCTCTCTCTCTCTCATTTGTGAAAAGTTTCGATCCATTTGTTGACCTTCAGTTCAGACCTCACACAAAGAGAACTTTGGCAACTCTAAGTATTAAAGCTGGAAGCTTGGCCAACTGCACACTATAATACTAAAATCCTGGGACTTCATATGTTTGTCAAATAAGAGATGGTGTCTTAATCGTTGCTGAGAAAGGGGCGGATTTAGTAAAAGAAAAGAAAAGAGTGATTATGGTGAGGAAAGGTAGTTAGTCAGTGAGGGAAGAGAGAGTTAGAGCTCTTGTTCATTGTTTCAAACTATTATGTTGACCACTTAATGGTAACGAATATGACTGAGGCGAGAGTCAGTGCACAGACCGGTTTAGTCAGAAACGGTAATTTAATGATGCGAAAAATAATTATTTAAAAACAAGTGACATCCAGGAAATAAAAAATTGTGTGGCATTCAAACTGCATATAGTATGAGCAGTCAGGAAGTTATACTTATTTTCATTTCATTCCCTGAAATGATTATAATTATATAGAAATTTCTTTTAAGTGTAAATGTCCCTCTGTTCCTCTTTCTTTTTATCCATATAATAACATGTACATTTAAGCAGAATTGTTTTTACTATTTAATATGTATTAAATGATATAGTTTCCTGCGTTGGGAAAATTGAATTATTAGCTTTTTGACACGTGTGAGAATCGGTGTAAAATATACATCGGTTGGCATTAACCAGATAAATATCTCCTGATTTTAAGACCCCTTCGCACGGTATATATTTATTTACAGTATCAGAATGTCAATAATATACGGTAATTACCAAAGACAGAAAGCTCACAAGATCAGTATTCAGGACACATTTGCCAGGCAGTGCTATCGTTTCGCATATCTTTTATCTCATTTTTACCTTTTTTGTTCAATCGTGTTTCACTGGGTGATTCCGCATGCAAATTAGCTAGCCGACTGCAGATATTTTAACTGCTGTACTCAATTTAAACTAAAAAAAAATCGTTAGCTTAGGAATGGTTCCTCGTCGTCGACGGAGTACTAGAGCATAAGCATATATCCAGCTACATCACTTAGAGGTTATCTCCTCACCCACCTATTGTCATCCTGTTGATCCAATACTCCCATGGACCAGTTTCCGCTTGGAACAGTTTTTGTCCCATGGGCTTTTTTTTCTCTATGGACCCCGCTGAGGGAGGTCACCTTGACTTGGCAGCAGGGCTTGAAGTGTGGCTGGCAGTGCCATCTACTCGGGAGGCCTGCCTACCTTTGTTGGGTTCGGTATTTGTTGGCCTCATGGACCAAGCACACCCTACATCGCTGGTGGAGGAGGCCTGCTGGCGATGTTAGTCCCTGCCCATTCACCATCTAGGGAAGGACTGTTGCCTTCCTACGTGTTTGCAGTGCGTGGCGTCTCGTAATGCTGGGAGACAGGAGTCCTGGAGGTTGAGCAATGCTGCACGATGCGCCCTGCAGCTAGCAATACACCTCTTTGGTCCCTTATTCTGGCTAGACGGGCGGCCTGGTTGGGCACGACCAGGTCAATCGGCTGGTTATGTGTTGGCTAGGGTCAAGTGGGCCTTGGGTGTCTGGTGGCTCCTATCGTCCTGGAGTCACCCTTGCCTAGGTCCCCTGGTGGTTACCCGCTTATACTCTCCTGCTACCTCTGGGGTCGCCAGTGATGTTGTCCCTGGTATATGACCTCCCCTTGTTGGGCTCCATGGTGGATGGAGGGATAGGGGAATGAAGTTAGTTATAGTCATATTATAGATGAGCTTCCCCCCTTTTTTTGGTACTCTTGTGGCAGGTGGCCGGGCCCATGAGTCCTTATCAACTGGCCACGTTGGTGCTCCTGTCAACCCTGTACCACGCAACGGGAAGGAGCACTTTCAAGGAAGCGGCAATCAGCCCTCCAAGAAAGCCCTATCACCCTTCACTGAGACAATACCTGGCATCTTTCTACCTGACCAACATAAGAAATTCATAGTTTTGAAGTTGGCTGATGGTTCCTCTTTCAGGGACCACAATGCGTTTAAGGTTCACCGTGACCTGGTCAAGGCTTGTGGATCATCCCCAAAAGTTGTTCCACAGGCAAATGGGTCACTCGTTGTAGAGGCCAGGGATGCAGACCAAAGTGCCCGCATCCATGCCATCAAATGTTTAGCCTCCTGTGATGTCACAGCCACCAGTCATTCCACCCTGAACCAGACTCAGGGTGTTGTCCTCTTTAAGGAGTTCCTTAGGTACTCGGAGGAGGACCTCCTGAATGGGCTGAAAGACCAGGGAGTAGTGAAGGTGGAGAGGATAAAGAAAAAGGTAAATGGGATATTGACTGGCACACCATCACTAATTGTCACCTTTGATAGGATGACATTGCCTGATGTCTTAGAGGCAGCTTACTACCACCTTCAGGTTAAGGCATATGTGCCAAGACCTAGGCAGTGCTTTAATTGCCAGAGATTTGGGCATGTCAGCAGGTCTTGTTGTAGGAACATGCAAGGTCTCCCACAGGTGTGCATTAATTGTGGTGGCAATTCACATGGCAAGATGGACTGCCCGAATACCCCCTGGTGTATCAACTGCCACGGTGCTCACCCAGCTTCATCAACACAGTGTGACCAGTACAGGTTTGAGAAAGAAATCATGTCTGTTTGAACCCATGAGAATTTTTCTTTTGCAGAGGCAAAGGGACGGGTCAGAAGGATGTTTATTTGCCCCAGGGTCATTTTTGCTTCAATTCTCTCACGGCATAAGGAGGTCCCACAGCACAACAAGACAACACTTCATGTTGCCCCACCTACTTCTCAAGATAATCAGTCATCACAGACGTCCCAGTTGAGGGATGCTGCTGTGACAGCAACACATTGGAAAGGTCCCATTCCAGTAACACTCCTTCAACTTGTGATATGCAGAATGCTATTCCTGTGGTTAGTACAGTTTGTGAGAAAGACGGTTGCCCAACCGCTACTCTGACTGTTTATGCCCCCACTTCGGTGGTTGAAAACTTCAACACTTCTGTGGTGGTGACGGATGTCCACGTTGACTGGACTCCTTCTCCTGTACCTGGCAAACCTCACTGTTGTTCGTCAGAGTCCTCTGAGCATGATGACCAGTCATCTAAGTTCTCTGCTGTTGAACCTTCTGTCGACACCTCTCCTGTTCCCTCTGCCCAGCAGTCTGAGGAATCTAGTCAGGTCACATCTGAAACTGATGGTTTACCTCTGGTCCCATCCCCATGTGGGGATGTTGGTGGAAAGCTCGTTGGTGCTTCAGATCTGAAGCACGGGATGGTCGCCTCAACAGATTCGAGTCCCGTGGACTCTCCTTCCACTTCTGGGGCTTCTGGTGGGAGCACCGACTGTTCTACATCTCCAAAGGTGGCCCCCAAGCTGCCTTCCAAACAAACCGGTATGTCCACTCCAAGAAGGAGTGTTGTAAAACTTACTTCCTCGTCCTCACGTTTGCCTTCGGATGTTAGACAGAAGGTGCAGATTTCTGGTGCTGGGCAGGCTCCTTCAAAGGGTTTTCATAAGCATCAAATCAACCCCAGTCAGGAGGCAAGGTTGTCTCGCCCCTCATCCTGATTCTTCCTTCACTATGGGTACTATGGGATTCTCACCCAGTATACTATAATGGAATTGTAGAGGTGCCATGGCAAATTGGGAGGAATTGCAGTTATTACTCTCTACTCTGAACCCGCTATATGTTTGTCTTCAGGAGACAATGGTGGGGGACAGACAGTTCCCTTCCATTAGGGGGTATAAGGCCTTCCATGCATCTCCTCCTGGTGGTTATAGCGGTGGATGTGCAATTTTGTGCCGTTCTGATGTCCCCTTTATTTCCTTTGAGATACAGTCTCCCTTTCAAGTTCTAGCAGTACAGATGCACGTTGGGAGGTGCTATACCATCTGTTGCCTGTACCTTCCACCTTCCATTCCTGTTCTGTGTGCTGATCTAGAAACCCTTATCAGCCAACTTTCACCCCCTTTCCTACTCCTTGGTTGACCTTAATGGCCACCATCCTTTGTAGGGTAACTCACTCTCAAATCCCCGGGGTGCTCTTCTTGCCTCTTTGGTTGGGGATTTAGATTTGGTTGTCCTCAATGATGGGAGGCCTACCCATTTTCATGTTCAGACTGGCACATATTCTGTCATTGACCTTACCATCTCCTCCTCTGACTGTGCCAGTGATTTTTCTTGGAAGGTTTTGGATGATCTACATGGTAGTGACCATTATCCTGTGGTGGTCCAGTCTATTCGCTCTGTTCCTCCAGCCTATATATCATGCTGGTGTCTGGATAGGGCTGATTGGTCTCTCTTTGAGGAACTATGTGTATTTTCCAACAGGGTTACTGGTTTTTCAACTATCGATGATGCTGAATGTTATTTTACTAAGACCATTTTCTCAGCAGGGGTTCATTCCATCCCACGGACTTCTGGTGTTTTTTCCCAGAGACCTGTGCCATGGTGGAATGATTACTGCTCCATAGCAAAGGGAGCTTACAAAGCAGCTGCCCGTCAGTTTTTTGCCAATCGTAATGTTTTTCTAAAAATCCAGTTTCGCAAAGCACGTGCTCACTATAGATGGGTCATGAAGAATGCTTGCCATGACTCATGGAGGTCATATGTTTCTACAGTTACATCCTCGACTCCAATGCCTATGGTGTGGAAAAAGGTGCACAAGATTTCTGGCAGGTTCTTGCCCCCCCCTCTCCACTGGTGTTGTGACATCACGGAGAACTTGTGTCTGCACCAGGTGCAGTAGCGTCTGCTTTTGCAAATCAGTTTTATGCTGTCTCAAAAAAGGATCCTTCTCAGCCGTTTGCTACCTTTCGTAGGAATCAGGAGAGGCTGGGTCTTGACTTTTACTCTCGTGGCGAAGAGCCGTATAATTTAGACTTCAGCCTCTGTGATCTGCGTGCTGCCCTCTCAGAGTGTCATGACACTGCTCCTGGTCCTGACGACATTCCATACACTCTGCTCCATCATCTGCCGACTGATTCACTTCAGTTTTTATTGGACCTCCTTAACAGGGATTGGAGTGAGGGCTCTATTCCCAGGAGTGGGAAGTTGGGTATTGTCCTCCCCATTCCCAAGCCTAGTAAAGACCATTCACAGGTCACCAACTATCGCCCTATCACTTTAACATCATGTGTGTGCAAGAGAACATGGTCAATGTCAGGCTTATGTGGTTTCTGGAGAAGAGCTGCTTTCTCTCTCCGTTGCAGAGTGGTTTCTGTAAATTACGATGCACTTCAGACAACCTTATCAGGCTCGAGGCGTCGATCTGTGAAGCTTTTGCTTCTAAGCAACATCTTGTGGCTGTGTTCTTTGACCTTCAGAAGGCTTATGAAATTGCCTGGCGCCATGGCATCCTCCAACAACTTCATGCCTTTGGTTTACGTGGTTGCCTGCCTGTGTTGCTTGGAGACTTCTTGTCTGATCGTGTGTTTAGGGTCCATGTGGGTTCTACCCTCTCTACGCCACTGTGCCAGGAGGAAGGTGTCCCACAGGGGAGTGTCTTAAGTGTGTCCCTGTTTGCGGTGGCTATCAATGGTATCATTGACACTGCACCTGCTGGGGTATCCTCATTCCTTTATGTGGATGACTTAGCTATATGGTTTTCTGGCTCCCACATGTCTGCTATTGAGAGGCATATGCAACTTGCCTTGGACAAGATTTCTGCCTGGGCAACTTCCAAGGGTTTTCGGTTTTCCCCTTCTAAGACTGTGGCTATGCACTTCTGTAGGATGAGAGAGGTACACTCAGACCCTGATCTCTAACTTTGTGGCAGGAGACTCCGTTCTGTGACAGAGACGAAATTCATGGGCCTGACATTTGACTGCCGTTTGACATGGGTTTCACACTTGGCAAATCTTAAAACATCGTGTATGAAGGCTCTAAATCTATTGAGGGTTCTGTCCCATACCTATTGGGGTGCTGATCGGAGGATGCTCTCGCATTTGTTTCAGGTGTTTGTAACCCCCAAACTCTCATATGGCTGTGAGGTATACTCCTCTGCCACAGAGTCCAGACTAAAAACTCTAGATGCTGTCTATCATGCTGGTCTTCGCCTCGCAACTGGCGCTTTTCGGTCATCTCCAATTCCCAGCTTGTTGGTGGAAGTTGATGTGCCTTCCTTAGATCTACTGCATCAGTCTGTTGCAGTACGGTGCTGGCTCTGGATTCGTCGCCTTCCAGACTCACTTGTTTGTGACTGTGTGACGAAACAGTCTTGTTTTTTGTATTATAGTAGACACCCTCGCATGCATCACCCATTTTCCTATAGGGTTTGGGATATTATGGAGGAGTTTGGTGTGTCAGGAGTACCTGTCAGTCCAGTTCGGATCTCGAGGGTTGCGCCATGGATATTGCCCAAGGTAACTTTCTGGAGGTCTTTTGCAGGCTCAAAGGACTCTGTCACTCCTCAGTGTCTTTTGCAGATATTTTTATAACATTCTTCTAGTCATGGTGGTTCTGTACCTGTGTATACTGATGGCTCTAAATCTGCATCTGGTGTTGGTTTTGGAGTGGTATTTCCCAATTTTAGCCGTGGAGGTAGTCTTCCTTTGGTTGCCTCAGCTTTTACCGCAGAGTTGTCAGCTATTGTTTTAGCCCTGAAGTTGGTGTTTGTTCACCCTGACAATTATTTTGCTATTTTTAGCAACTCTCAAGGGGCACTTTTGGCCCTGGGCTCTTTTAACTCTTCCCATGCTATAGTTTTAGCTATCTTGGAGTGGCAGTTCCTCATTCGTCGTCGGGGGAAGAGAGTGGACTTTTATTGGGTTCCCGCACATGTTGGTGTGGTGGGCAATGAGAAGGCGGACGCACTGGCCAAGGATGCGGCTTCTCAACAGCCCCCACCCAAATATCTGCTTCCTGCTTCTGATGTAACGCCTTACTTGCAGTGCAGAATTCATACGTGTTGGCTGAGACGCTGGGATCGTGTCACTCATAATAAGCTGAAAGAGGTCTTTCAGGGAGTGGTTGTGCCAAGGGTTCTCCCTTCCATGCTTCGGCGATTGGAGGTGGCTCTTACTAGGCTTCTCAATGGGCACTCTCGGCTTACACATGGGTTCCTGATGAGTGGTGAGACTCAACCGTACTGTGATGATTGCCTTATTCCCCTTACTGTCCATCACTTGCTGGTCGAGTGTCCAAGTTTGGGGGACCTGCGTCAGAGATTCCTCCATAAGCATAGAGGGGCAGATGGTGCCTACTGTCTCTCCTCAATGCTTGATGGAGCCTATAGCGATTTTACTGATGTTTTTAGTTTTCTTCAGGAGGCGGGCCTCCTTCCACTTTTATAACTAATGAATATTTTCTTTTAACTTTCTTTTATTATTTTCAGTGTTTTATTTCTAGTAATAGTTATTGACTTTACTTTGAATATGCACTGCTTATTTGCTGCATCTTTTAGCTTGTTGTCCAGCGGCATATGACCCTGGCAGTTGCGCCGCCAGTTTCAACTACAATCAATCAATCAATCAGTCATTTCTCCATGGACGTTTTCCCACAGAATGATTTCTCTCAATGAACCTGCTTTCTCTCAAGCACCTAATTCTTCCATGAACCTCTGTTACCCAGTGCACCTATTTTTGTTATACACCTATTTTACCTATGGGCGGATTTTTCCTCTGGACGTTTTTCTGCCAAGCTCTTATTTCCTTCATTACAGTACCTCTATTTTTTCACCAGAAACCAATTTTTCCTACATGGATCTAATTTCTCTAGACTGAACTACTGTATTTTTCCCATGGAACTATCTTACTCCATAAAGCTATTTTTCCTCAATGTACATATTTTCTCTATGGACCTACTTTCTCCCCATAGGGAGACCTCAGATTTTCACCGGACCTATTTTCTCGCATGGATATGTTTCCTTCTCGTACCTGAACTGAATGAACAGAAGGCAGTCACTGATTATGTGTGTGTGGATGACAGAATGAGAAGGTTCGTTACGGATGCAAGAGCATACAAAGGTCGGGGGGAGTGGACTTTCTGACCACCACATGATGGTGGTGAAAGTCAAGGTTCAAGTGCAATTAAGGAATATAAGGAGGGAAGGACAGGAGGAAGCAGTCAATACAAGGAGGGTAGAAAGGTTACAAGAGGATGGGGGGAAAAAAGCAGCATATAAGAGAGAAATGGAGAAGCAATTAGGTAAATATGATTAGTAGCAGATCGAGGAGGTGTTATGTGTGTGCAAGATTTTCACAGAAGAAATCCGTGCAGCATGTGAGATGGTGTGTGGGGTGAAGAGAAAACGACAGGGAGCGCAGGGAACATCATAGTGAAATGAGGAGGTGATGCAAGCTGTAGCACAAAACAAGAAAGCATATATTGAGTGGATGGGAAGCCGAGGCACGGAGGAAGTTGAAAGATGGAGGACAAAGTTACGGTATATGTAGAAGGGAAAAGAGAGGTGAAAAGATTGGTCAGAGAGAGTAAGAAGAGAGTGCATGAGGAACTTGGAAGGAAAAACATAGAGAATGATAATAATGCCAGTACAATTGGCTGGGGAATGGCTGAGAGAAGGAAGGTGGTAAGAAGGGAGGAAGAGATCAGTGGGATGGAAGCAGTGGAAGCAGTGAACAAGGTGATCATGGGGAAAGCCCCAGGAATTGATTGTGTGATGAAATAATGAAACATGGGGAGGAGATAGTAGTAGAATGGATAGGAAAGAAATACAGATTGGCCTGGGAAGAGGGTAAAGTCGCAGAGGATTGTAAGTCATGTGTGATTATTACCCTGTACAAAGGAAAAGGGGAAAATGAAATGTGTGGTAATCAAAGGGGAATTTGTCTTCTTATTGTAATAGACAAAGTATACTGTAGGATGCTTATTGACAGAGTTACATAAATAACAGAGAAATTAGTTGGAGAAGAACATGGAGATTTTGGGAGGACAAGAGGTTGTGTACATCAGATAATCATCCTTAAACACTCAAAACAGTCCTACAGTAAATTCTAAGTCACATAATAAAATCATGCTGGACTTACTGCACGTTCGAAAATCCCTTTCCAGGTTTACAGACCAAATAATGATTAACTCCATTCCTTAACTTGATCATGATCCATTTCCAATTTGCCTTAGAGGATGAAATTTCCGTTTTTTCTTTTCTTCATGTGTGTTTTTGTCTCCAAAATCATGCAACTAAACAGTGTTTTAATTCCTTATTTCTTCTAATTCCAGTCATGATTTATTAAATGCAAATATCGGTAGATATTCTATTATACTCTAGTTGGGACCGGACGTTTCTTTATAGCGTGTATTCCTTACCGATTTGTGTGTATGTTTGTATGTATGTATATCGATCTACCCACCTATCTTTATCTATCTATCTATCTATCTATTTGTCCATGTCTCTCTCTCTGTCTTTCTCTTTCTCTCTCTCTCTACTATATATATATATATATATATATATATATATATATATATATATATATATATATATATATATATATATATATATATATACATATATATATATATACATATATATATATATATATATATATATATATATATATATATATATACATATATATATATATATATATATATATATATATATATATATATATAAAATCTCAAATTTCGATGGACATGTGTACAAAAAAACAGCATCTAAATTCAAAACATCGAAATTTAAACTGAACTTCTTATGGGAAAATCAATTTGGGTCCAGGGCCTCCCTACTTCACTATATAAAATCATGATTTTTTGCCCACACTCCCTGTAAACTTTATAAACTATAAATGTGGTTAAATAACTGTAGTTCTGCATTGTATTGCCATACTGTACTGTAGTGCAGAATACAGAAAAATTTGTTACAGTTTGTCAGTATCCTGTAACAGTTTTTATTACAGTAGTTACAGCACAATGTACAGTACAGTACTAACCTTAGGTTATGGAATATTATCACTTGACACGCTGGTGTTGGTGGTGTGTGGCAGGGGTGGACCACTTAGTTGAAGTAGCCTCCTCTGTGGAGGTATCCAACAAAATTCCTCAAAATGAAAATCATCCTTGAGTATCTAGACATCTGCAGTGTCAACATCTTCCTCCTCACCCTCTGGGATGGTTATATCTTTCAATACCCTAGTAATTGGCCTGAAGAAGGTGATGATTTTTGACTGTTTCTGCTTATGAAGCCCGGGACTGCATCGAAATTCGCGATTTTGCATCGAAAAGTGAGGTAGGCAGACAATTCCAAAATGCATCTAAAGTAGAATCATCTAATTCTAAACTGTCGAAATTTGAGATTTTACTGTATATATATATATATATATATATATATATATATATATATATATATATATATATATATATATATATATATATATATATTTTATCAATCCCTTAACATTCTCTTGCATCCATAACACTTTCACACCTACATGACTGCGTTATATCCGATCATTTCATTGACATTACTTGTACTGTAGTGTTATTGTTTTTTTCCAGACTGATTTGACGTAACCTAGTCTAATCTACTGTATCGTAAGCTGACCTAATGGTAATATAGTTTAAAATTAAACCTACATGATTTAGCTTCGGCATGACCTATTCCAACTCATGCACACCTAAATTTGTCTAAGTTTAACCTAGTGTAATGCACCTAGTCTAATCTAATGTGCCCTTACATGGATTAATCTAACCTAAAAGAACGTGCTAAGCCTAATCTATCCCATCATGATTTAAATTTTAACTTTACCACAGGCATTCAGAACAAGGATAGCTTTTGCTTAGGAACATTTCACGATCCGCCAGTGATGTTAAATCACCACAAATCTCTGATTTTATAGTACGGGCCTTGGAGTGACCATCCTTTATTCATTGGCCATGTCTAAATTACATGAGACTGACTAACTGTGACTTGTTTTGTGACTGACACTGGCTGAGAATGGCTGACCCTGCAAAATTATAAAGAAAACTATGACACTATGACTGAGCAAGAAATTAAGCGCGATGCTGAGACTGGCTGAGAAAAACTGTTGTGAATCTGGTATGAATCAACAGTTTTTAAACCCCGAAGTTGTGGCTCATTCCCAGTACATTTTCAACGTATATATTTTCGTAATTATTTTATCATCATCATCAACATCATCATCAGTAGTAGTAGCAGTAGTAGCAGTCGTAGTAGTAGTAGTAGTAGTAGTGTTTTGCTGTTGTTGCTGTTATTGTTGTATTGCCGTTTTCATTTGTGCGTCTTTTTATTTGTCCTAACCTGACTAAGATCTCCAACACCTTTCACCTAAGTTGATGTCCAGGTAATGTCAGTTTGGACAGTTGATTAACCTTGTAATCAAGGACACTCATTCCTACCTCATAATCAAGACTAAATGAATTATGACTCATCGAATTATATATATATATATATATATATATATATATATATATATATATATATATTGTTACATAGCCTATGATTTCATCATCCTTTGTGTAATTTTAACGCACAGTATGCTGCATGTTTGATCACGAGCGTGTTCTGCCTCAGTCCCCCCCTTCTACCGTTATAGTAGAGTAAGTCGTTCTCTCTGTTATTCAGAGCGGGATTTTCAGCTTTTTGTCCCCATGGCTTCATTTGCGCGTCCTTCTTACAAGTTGTATCAAGCTCTCCTGGCCCCTATATAATGAGCTCAGTCTCTGCATCATTGCCACTTAGATCTACTCCTCATTTTGTTCAAATCTCTGTCCTCCCCTGTACAGATATTATTATTGTGAGTGCTCAAGAAATCTCCAAACATCTAGCAGCTGTGTGTAATTTGAGTATAAGTGTTATTGCATTTTTTTCTTGTACTGTGTAGCATAAGGTTGATTCTTAGGCCTAGTGGGGTTTTTGATTAACGTTGGGTTTTATGTCAGTCATTTTTGATAATAGTTTGTATCTGTAATAATTTATCTTGCATTAACTGAGCATTACCTGGTGTATTTTCATTTTATCAGGGCTGACTTAGGTAAATTTACTCTTGCTAATTTCGTGTTAATAGAGGCTGTTGCAGTTAACCATATATTTGACCTGTTTTTTGCCATTACATTATCCTTATGAGTCCTGAATGTTTTGTTGTTAGTTTGAGCATTAAACTTTAACTTGTAATTTTACCTAACTCTTTTGTTTTGAACCTGGAACTTTGCGGGACAGTAGTGATTTTTAGCATTCTCACCTAAAGTGTACATTATCTTTCTCTGTTCCCTAACATAAATTTGGCGACCTCTCATCAGGATATTCAGGATATTATCATAAGGATATTGCTTGATATTTTGTGACTGTTACTTATTAATTATGTCTACTATTACTACACTTGATGAAGCCAAAGATTTTTTGTCAAATGTGCAAACAGTGTGTGATGTAGAAAACAGAACAAAGAATGAACTTAAGCTTGTTGCTCAACAATTGGGAATTGCTGTTCGCTCTCATCATTCTAAAGATCAAATTGTTGACATGATTAATGAAAGCTTGTTTAATGTAACTCCTCCAAATGAGCAAACGCAGATTGAATTAGCTAAGTTACAGCTAGCCCTGCAGGAGGCTCAGGCTAAGGAGGCGGAGTCTCGTGTAAAGGAGGCTGAATTTCAAGCACGTGCTAAGGAGGCTGAGTCTCAGGCTAAGGAGGCGGAATCTCAGGCTCAGATTCAGGAGGCACAGATACAGGCACAAGTTGAACTTGCTAGGATTATGGCAGACCATGAGTATCGCATGAAACAATGTGGAACTGGATCATCTAGCTCTGATGATTTTGATGTGGCTAAAAATGTTAAACTTGTCCCTCCTTTTAATGAATCTGATTTAACAAAGTATTTTCAGTTGTTTGAGAGGGTAGCTACAGGTTTTAATTGGCCTAAGGAGTATTGGCCAGTACTCCTTCAAACTGTTCTCACCGGTAAAGCTCAAGTAACTTATGCATCTTTGCCTCAGGATCAGTCTCATAATTATGATGTAGTTAAGAGCTTGATTCTTAAGGCCTATGAGCTTGTTCCTGAAGCTTATAGAGTAAAATTTAGGACAACTTACAAGCAAGATAAGCAATCCCATGTTGAGTATGCAAAAATCAAAGAAGATCTGTTAGAGCAGTGGTTAAATTCTAAGAATGTGGATTCTGATTTTGGTAAATTTAAGCAGATGATTTTGCTGGAGGACTTCAAAAGGTGTATTTATAAACATGTAAGCCTATATCTTGATGAGAAAAGGATAGATAATTTGTCTGATGCTGCAGTTTTAGCTGATGAATATGTTCTCACTCACAAGAGATATTCTAAAGAAAAAGGGAAAGCTGAGAGTAAGTACGTTGCCTCTACTCAGAGTACAGGTAACAGGAAAGAGAATAAAGATGATGTTTCTCAGGAAGTAAATACCAGCTTCACCTCTAGATTTCAGAAAAGTAAATGTACTTATTGTAGTAAGCTTGGTCATACTACGGAGAGATGTTTCAGGAGACAGCGTGATGTGAACAAAAAGGAGTCTTTAAATATTCAGTCAATTGGTCTAGTGTCCTCTCTTGAGAGTTCCCAGAATGCTTTAACTGAGTTAACTGAACCTGCTTTGAGGGGTAACTTAAATTCTCATGATGGAGCTCCTCTTTTGAGCAGTAACGTGGGTGACACTCTCAAGAGTTCATGTGCTAATTTCCTGTCTGATGGTTTTGTCAGTCCTCTGGACAGTAATGACAGGAAATCAGTTAAAATATATCGTGATACAGGTGCTCTCCAATCCCTTATGCTGACCAGTGTTCTAGGCTCAAATGTTAATTCCTCTGATGAAACTGTAATCTTACAAGGTGTAGGGAATAATTACTTCTCTGTCCCTCTGTGCAGAGTGAATTTAGAGTCTGGTTTTGTTAATGGTTCCGTTATGGTTGGGTTGGTTGAGACACTCCCAATGTCAGGTGTAACTTTCTTACTTGGAAATGATATTGGTGGAAGTCAAGTGTGTCCAGCTCCTCAGTTGTCTAGTGAGCCGGTGGCTGCGACCCAGGATTGTGATGTCCCTGATGTGTTCCCTGCATGTGCTGTCACTAGGGCTAAGTCTAAAGTTACTGGTGATTTAGAGGATAATGATGATGATGATGTTATCCTAGCTGACACTTTTCTTGCTAATTTGGACCACTCACCAGATGAGGCAGTACCCCGTAGTGTTGATAATTTGTCTCGTCAAGAGTTGGTTGAGTTGCAGGTTGCTGACCCTGAGTTGAAAGGTCTAGCTAACTCTGCTTACAGTGAAGAAGAGTCAGCCGGTGCTTCTACTTGTTATTATGTAAAGTCAGGAGTACTTATGAGGAAGTGGAGACCCCCAACAGCATCAGCCGACTGTGAATGGGAGGTTGTACATCAAGTTGTCATCCCTCGTGTTTGTAGGCAGGATATTATTAGAGTGGCTCATGATTCCAGTTTGGCAGGACACCTTGGAGTGAGGAAGACTGTGGCACGCATTTTGAAACACTTCTACTGGCCAGGTATCTTCAGGGATGTTTCCTGGTATTGTAAGTCTTGTCACACCTGTCAAGTTGTGGGAAAGTGTAATCAGACCGAAAAGGTTGCACCTCTAGTTCCCATTCCTCCTTTTGAGGCGCCTTTCACCCGTGTGTTGGTGGATATTGTAGGCCCTCTTCCTAAGACTTCTTCAGGATTTTATGTGTTGACCATGATTGATATGGCTACTCGTTATCCTGAAGCCATTCCACTTAGAAACATCTCAGCAAAGAACGTGGTTAAGGAAATGCTAGGGTTCTTCACAAAGTTTGGTCTGCCCAAGGAGGTACAGTCAGACCGGGGAAGTAATTTCATGTCAAACGTTTTCAAGCAGTCTCTGAAAGAGTTGGGCATCACCCAGATCACGTCTTCAGCTTACCATCCCCAGACCCAAGGAGCGTTGGAGATATATCATCAAACACTCAAATCGATGCTCAAGAAATACTGTTTGGAACATCAGAAAGACTGGGATAAAGGTCTTCCATTCGTTGTGTTTGCTGCAAGAGAATCTCCAAATGAATCACTGGGCTTCTCACCTTTTGAACTACTGTTTGGCCATGAAGTAAGAGGACCCCTTAAGTTACTCAAGGAATGCTGGCTGTCGGAGGAAGATGACGTCAACCTGCTGGAGTATGTGATGAAGTTCAAAGAACGGCTGTCCACTGCTTTACAGCTGGCGAGAGAGAATTTAGGAGCTGCTCAGGAGAAGATGAAGACTTGGTATGATAAGAAGTCCAGGTTACGCCACTTTCAGCCAGGAGATCAGGTTTTGATTCTGCTACCAGTTCATGGGCAACCTCTTCAAGCCAAGTTTAGTGGTCCTTATTTCGTGGAGAAGAAACTCAGTGATGTCAACTATGTCATCGCTACACCAGATCGTAGAAAGAACAAGCAACTTTGTCACATCAACATGCTAAAGTTATATCACAGGCGGGACGAAAATAATCCAGTCTGCACTGTAGCTGTTCCACCCGAGTCTACAAGTGAAGTTCTCCCATGCAGCATGAGCCTGAGTGATAGTTTGGGGAAGAATCCTGATATCATGAATGATCTCCAGACTAAGCTTTCTCATCTACCTCCCAAGGAAAGGCAGGAGTTTTCGGCATTACTGCAGGAGTACCCGCAAGTGTTCCGTGCCACTCCAGGAAGAACCACTGTGTTGATGCATGATGTCGATGTTGGAGACGCAAAGCCAATTAAATTGCCTCCTTACCGTGTGAACCCAGTGAAAGTTCCTCTCATCCAGAAGGAGCTTGGCTACCTGTTGGACCACAAGATGATTGAGCCCTGTCAGAGCGAGTGGAGTTCTCCTGTCACTCTAGTCCCTAAGCCAGGTGGGTCACAGAGGCTTTGCATTGACTACAGACGTGTTAATCAGATAACCAAAACAGACACTTACCCTCTCCCTCGTGTGGAAGATTGCATAGACAAGATCGGAAAGGCTAGGTACATAAGTAAGTTTGATTTGTTAAAGGGATACTGGCAAGTACCTATGACTGAACGTGCTAGGGAGATCTCATGTTTTGTAACACTAGGAAAGACTTTTGCTTGTTCTGTAATGCCAGATACAGATTGTTTAAGAGTAATAAGAAATTTCCTTTGTAAATTTCTTTTTTCTTTGTGGGAAGGTGTTATATAGCCTATGATTTCATCATCCTTTGTGTAATTTTAACGCACAGTATGCTGCATGTTTGATCACGAGCGTGTTCTGCCTCAGTCCCCCCCTTCTACCGTTATAGTAGAGTAAGTCGTTCTCTCTGTTATTCAGAGCGGGATTTTCAGCTTTTTGTCCCCATGGCTTCATTTGCGCGTCCTTCTTACAAGTTGTATCAAGCTCTCCTGGCCCCTATATAATGAGCTCAGTCTCTGCATCATTGCCACTTAGATCTACTCCTCATTTTGTTCACATCTCTGTCCTCCCCTGTACAGATATTATTATTGTGAGTGCTCAAGAAATCTCCAAACATCTAGCAGCTGTGTGTAATTTGAGTATAAGTGTTATTGCATTTTTTTCTTGTACTGTGTAGCATAAGGTTGATTCTTAGGCCTAGTGGGGTTTTTGATTAATGTTTGGTTTTATGTCAGTCATTTTTGATAATAGTTTGTATCTGTAATAATTTATCTTGCATTAACTGAGCATTACCTGGTGTATTTTCATTTTATCAGGGCTGACTTAGGTAAATTTACTCTTGCTAATTTCGTGTTAATAGAGGCTGTTGCAGTTAACCATATATTTGACCTGTTTTTTGCCATTACATTATCCTTATGAGTCCTGAATGTTTTGTTGTTAGTTTGAGCATTAAACTTTAACTTGTAATTTTACCTAACTCTTTTGTTTTGAACCTGGAACTTTACGGGACAGTAGTGATTTTTAGCATTCTCACTTAAAGTGTACATTATCTTTCTCTGTTCCGTAACAATATATATATATATATATATATATATATATATATATATATATATATATATATATATATATATATATATATATATAAAACTTAGAAATGACCCTGGTTCGTCAGGTGAAAACAGTCCGACAGTAGTTAGCCTTATGTTTTTTTTTTTTCTGCCTTCTTTTTTATGCTAAAAATATGGAATCGTTTCGATAATGTAATTATACTAAACAAGCACTGTGAGCTGCAGTTTTTTTCTTGCTTAAGTGTAATAACACAATCCATCACCTGTGAATCACGCTCGTCTGAATAAAGCCGATAGGCGTACACTGCAATAGACTACAGTACTAAAGTTGTCCCGACCATAAGAGTCCTAATGGTACTGTACCAGTATAACACTCTCAGGTTCCTATGCTCATTGTCAGCTGAGTATAGTCGTCTGACGTTAACTGCAGGAACATACGAGGAAAGATGTCGCCGTGAGAGAGTTAATTTTCGTTGTTGGCCATCTCTGAATATTAGTATTTTAGAAGGCACTTTATTTGGTTGTTTTCATCTGACAGAACTGGGCCACTCTCACCGCTTGTATAATGAGCCGTGATTTCATGAGATTGTATAAATCATCGTCAATGAAGTAAGAAGGAGTCTCCCTGGTTACTAGTATTTCATGATTCTCAGGCAAGGACTTGGGGTGAATGTGGGGGATGTAGCCCCCTGTAAATTCGACTGAGCAATATCTGCTAATAATAAAAGAACAATGCCTACTTTACAAAACTGTATGCAAAAAATGTATTGAGTAATTGTTTTCACAGAATTATATAAGAGAAAAGGGAGATTTCGTCATAACTTTTCAGGAATTTGGTAATGACTCATCATGCATTCATAGTTGCCAACGCCAGACAGGTCAGGAGGCATCGTAGGAGGATGCTCGTCAATAATCCGGTATGTGATTAATAGCTTTGGATAGTGATTTTTGCTTCTGGGATCACAGTTGTACAGTGTATATTGCACTTGCTATATTATGGTGCGCCATTGATTAAAACAAGGAAAACAGAAGTGCACTATGATTTCATTTTTTAAATGCAGGAAATGATACTTCGCTAGGAATCACACCCACCCTTCCCTGAAGCCCCGGATCCAGCCAAGGGTCTTCAGGTATCAGCGAATGACTACGTGGAACAATTCACACGGCTTCTGATAATGGTAACGTCTGCCCAATATCCTGATACTTTGTGGATTCTGTTCCACGACATCATTAGATGGGAAGACGTCAGGATAATGATGATAATGATGTATCTTCCATTTCCATACTTTCATTGTCCCTGTTTCTGGATCATACCTCCCTCTACCTTTAGATGAAGAAAAAGGTGATGATGATGATGATGATGATGATAATTGTTTTGAATTTGAATTTAGTATGCTAACAGTGTGAAGCGTACTTTGATTATGTTTATTTGCTACACCACGTAGAACCATATGATTTACTTGTTTCGTGCAGCTGCACTTGTTTTTATCTATGAGAGAGAGAGAGAGAGAGAGAGAGAGATGGGTGCGGCTATAATTACTCGTATCTACAGACTTCTGGGATATATTTATTTATATCTTTAGGTGTGTGCAAGTGAGAAAGCTGTACTTGTTTTATCTACAGGACATGATAGGGATGGTTTCAGCATGTATAAAAGGCGATGAACTCCCTTGGTTTCCTCACACATCAAGCTACTTTCAACTTACCTTTACCTCTGATCCTCATTTTCTCAAGGAACCCCCAGGTAGAGTGAAAATCAAAAGTCCGCCTTCTATTCTGCTGCATCCACATCACATTTTGGTCGCATTCGTCCTTCCCTCCCTGGATCACCCTTTCAAAAACATCTATACGAGGAGGGATGTACTGAATCTATCCCTCGACTCAGGAATATTACCCAACTGTACTGAGAAACTGAAGGGGTACAATATTAGGAAGAAAAGCATATCGAACCACTCTTAGACCTGGAGCATCATTATCCAGAGAAAGTGAGAAATTAACGACGTGAAATACGAGGCAAAAAAATTTATAGTCTCACTCAACGTAAAGACTATAGACGACAATAGGAAAGTAGGAATTAGTGGAGGTGAAATTTTAGGCGAACGTTTGTCTTCAACTGTACCATCTCAACTTAACGGTAGTTCGTCTACCCTAACTTGGAGATGGCATTCGTCCTTCTACAGCTTATTTTGTGAAGTTCAGTGACAGAATTATACTCTACTGTGGCTCTATAGCCTTTCCAAACTACTATATCCTGATTAATACCATACTTATTGCTATTATCTGGGTATAAATCCATAGAATAATATGACAAGAACCCGGCTCCGCATCCGTTGTTTTGCACTTAACTGTATCCAGCACCCATTTCTTATACTGATCTCTTGCTACATCAATGGCTGAACAAGACCATACTACAACTCAGTATACTTGAAATAGGACTTATCTGTGACTAGCTTCATATTCTAGTGTTAATCGCTTGCTAACTCTTTCTATTAAAAAATGAGAAATGGTAAATTTATGTTACGTTGAAGTGAACAAAGCATAGCACCACGTTCTCAGTGTTACTTTTTTATTACAGTCTAGCATCTAAGTTGAGCACATGTGCATTTTAAGATTAAGTTACAGTGGACAGAATATAATATTTAACCGGTTCTATCCAGTGATTGATACGACTTGGGAATATGTTACGTTGCTTATAAGGCTTCATAGCACCATTTTCTTAGGATTTCAATCAATCAATCAATCATTTCCTGTGGCACCCTCGGGGATGCATAGGGCCTCGATGAACTCACACCACCACATCCTATCTTGTGCTAACTCCTCAAGATCTCCCCAACACTCATCTCCAGCTTCCCGTCTCATTGTCCTCACCCACATCTCTTTTGGCCTTCCTCTACCTCTCCTACCAAGTGCCACCCACCCTGGTGTACCTCGTACTATTCCCTGTCTCCTATACACATGTCCTAGCCACTTCCATCGTGAGAATCTAACATATTCATCGATCGGCTGCACTCCCCTTATTTCTCTAATTCTACTATTTGGTATCCTTTCCCACCACTTAACTCCTAATATTCTTCTAAGTGCTTTATTTTCAAACACCAAGAATTTATTTTCCATAGTCACTGTGCTGTACCAAGACTCGTGTCCATAAATTAAGATACTCCTAACCATTACCTTATAAAGGTTGATTTTTGTATGCACAGAGAAATTGTTATTATTCCAAATATTTTTAAGCATTCCCATTGCCTGATTAGCCTTCTTTCACCTTTCCTCGAATTCAAAGTTCAAAGAACCATCCTTGGCTAAATAAGTACCTAAATATTTAAACCTATCAACTTGCTTTACAACCATACCTCCAATTACACATTCCTGCGCATTTTCCATATTCATATTGATTATTTCAGTTTTTCCACAATTAGTAACCAAACCCACCTTGCGACCTTCACTCACCAAACAGTCCAATACTCTCTGCATCTCTTCTGGCCCATCACAAATCAAAACTATATCATCTGCATAATCTAAATCCAAAAGTTTCCTGTTCTCTCCCCAAAGTATACCTGCACCGGTTTCTGTTCCAACGCGTTTCATAATGTAATCAATGACCAATATAAATAGTAAAGGCGATAGAACACCACCTTGAATTACTCCGGACTTGATTTCAAACGAATCACTCAGACAACCATCAACCATCACTTTACAAAATGTGTCCTCATGCATGTTCATAATGACCCTCACAAACTCCTCTGGTATTCCATAATGTCTCATGATCTTCCCCATAGTCTCTCTCGAAACACTATCAAAAGCCTTTTCAAAATCAACAAAACAAAGACTTAACGGTACTCTCATTTCATTAACTTGCTGCATCAAATGCCTAACTATAAAGATCTGATCATTGCAACCACGTCCCTTTCTAAAACCAGCCTGTTCATCCCTCAGAATACCCTCAACCACTGGCTCCAACCTATTTAACAACACTCTACTGAAAACTTTCAAAGCTATCGGTGACAAAGAGATTCTTAGGATTTATTATACAAATTTCATTGCGGGTATTTATGTTATTCATATATTCCTATAGCCGGTTTGTTTCATCAGAAGGCACTTCGTCACTCTCGCTACTTGTATTAAAAGTCGTGGTTCCATGAAGTTCCATGAGTATTGGATGTGAGGTGCGAATGGGTCTGCTCGGTTACAAAACAAGTCAATCATTCAGGTTGATTTCCACTGGTTATTGGCTGAGCTGGAAGGTGTTATGGAGTTTTGACAGACGAAAACAAACTAACTACAGAGTCAGCACAACTTGTCTCACTAACGTGCAAAAAGTGATCTGCTGAATGAAGAGCTGAGAAAGAGGAGCTACGCAGTTTCCAATGGCAGCTCGAGTACGGCCTCAGGATTCAAAAGTAAATTTAGGATCAGCGCACTGATGTTGTATTCTCAGTGACTTTGGATATTTTGTAACACCTCGTCCTTAGCAAAACAGTCTGCTAACAGCACATCATTATTCTTTTGTAAGTTCTTAAAGCAAACTCTTCCGATAGTAAGACGCTGTGTATTAAATGCGAGGGAAAGTGAAGCCGTAATGTGCTAAATTTATTGATAAGAAAGAGATGCTATGAAGCCTCCTTTTATGGCATGTGAAATACGGGCCCTGTCGAAACTCTTGATTAGTTCACCGGAGTCACCAACTAATATACGATCAACTCCTTCCCGTAACTGTGAAGGGCAATGAAAGGCGAGTCCATCCCAGGTTTCTCGTTCCCCCGACAAAAACAGTTCTTGGCTGCGATAGGAACGTTACAGTAAATATCTGCGGGTGTCCTGGGATATTTTCGAAATATTTCAAGAGGTTATTCCAGTGATAATTAAAAGTTCTTTACTAATATGGGTGAAATTTCCAACCGTTATGGAACTACACTTACTGACGACCTTTTGGTTTCGTTATAGAGGAGGCTATCTGTGTTCATATGGTCACCTCTCAGTAACTGTACCTACGTAACTGTTGACAATTGGGCCTGGAATAATGTGCTGACGTCTTGTAAATATCTCGCAGGACACCAAGTTCTTATTTTAACACACACACAAAAAAAAAAATAGTGAAGAAAAGAAAATACTACTAAAAATTGGTCGTAAATGACTACGAGAATCCCTCACCAGATTCAAAATCCAGCTTATGGTCAGCTCACTATCGTAACTTGCTCATGTTTCATTTGTAAGTTGGTTCACAGGCATAAATGTCCTGTTTTACTTGCATTGATTCGGTTTCCCTCTACTTTTTTCCTTCCATCTTTTATGACAATCCCTTATTTCTTCAGTTGTCTTCAGCCTGGTACAATTGTTCCCTGGCCCATACCCACAGACAACTTAGTTACTGTGCATTATAATGGGATTATTGGGTCAAAGGTTAAACCACACAAAACCACAAGTTTTAAGATTCAATGGTTTGAATGTTCACCAGTCTTGATGGTATTCTGCACAGTAGAATGTCAGTGTACTGTTCCTGTGTTGGGAATGACGGTAACTTATAATTATTGTATGTAGTCTTTTGTTTCCAAATTCATAAAGCTGATGCCTGTTTAAAATTATATTCCTATGTTTAATGGAACTGCACTGTGACTCCACACATCCTAGGTTTATGGGTCGTATATGTTATAGAGTACTTCGTTGCACATCTTCCTCAGCGATATGTCCTGTATATGGTATACTGTAACTTGTCATTCTCTTACCTGCTTTATTCATTGCTTTACTATCGACATTTTTAGTATTACAAGAAATGATGCCGACGTTCAATGTGCCGAATAAATCGCTGAGCAAGAGATGTAACGAAATCTCCGAAGTCGAGTAAGATTCAACCATTTAGGTGAGGATAACCTATAATGCAATGTTTTCTTGGAAGATACTCTTTATGTTTGTTATTGCCGTTGCTTTTCTATATACTGTGACATTCCTAGACCTAACTTTAGCCAAACATAACTTGAACTGGTCTTATGTTACCCAAATTAATTTACGCCTAGAGTAGCCTAACATAATATAACCTGTTATATTCTACCCTAAAGAAGACTTAACCCAACATTAAGTAACTTAGCCTAATCTAATGTAACCTAACGTACACTTGCCAACGCACTCTAACAGTTAAAATCAACAGCCCAGTCTATCCTACTCTTACCTGACCTATTCCATTCTATTACTGATTTAATTAATTAAATATTTCATAAACTTACAAACTAATTAATTTTTTTCAGGATGCGTATGTTGGCCATTCTTCTTGTGAGCCTGGCAGTCCTGGCCATGGGCCAGGAAACGGACTACAGCCAAAGGTTTAAGAGTACGTGTTTGTGTGGAGAGGTTGGATGGTGTGAGTTGGAGAGGGCATGCTGGTTTCCAAGGACATTGTGGAGACTGGACTGTGGGCACATTTTCCGGGATTAAGGCGACCTGCCAGAGACAAACAGACAGACAGAGAGATAAATATATAGACTGACCGAGAAATAGACAGATAGATACATAGACATATAAACTGATAGGCAGACAGTTGGGGGAACATAATTCGGTCATAATGTACATGGGTTTAAAAATTTCGTTTCACCGTTTTTTTAGCATTTTATTCCACAAATTGTCATTCAGCATTGCCCTATTATGCTGTTGGCATAAGCTGTGTTAATATTAAAGGGATATATTAACATACAAGAGAATAATAAGGTTCATTTAAGTTGCTTTGGACATTTCCTAGAGTCTTTTCCTTAGCGGATTATTCTGAGTATCGCGCGTCGATATCCTCTTGTATGTTACTGATGGTTCTGTTTTTGTTGTTTTACTCGATGTATCGGGCCGTGCAAACCGCAAGCAAGTGAGCCGCCAATCTCCTGTGGCAATCAACTATGCCAGGCTCGGAACAGCGTCCTTCCACATGTCGTTGTGCAGGGTTAGTGCAGGATAAAGGTGGCATAGTGCCTATGGGGATGTGGTCTGCATAGATTACTTGTATGACTAGTTGTTTCGTCCATGACACAGATTATTTGGTAACCGTGGTCGAATTCCCTGCTTAGATGTGTTGCACTAGCCTGTAATGGGCCTTGGCCCCACGTCACTTCCACGGTATACCTCCTGGTTTGGTGGTAACCCCTCACCTACAGTACATACATATGCCGTTTTAATAATATGAAATACCACATGCTACTGAAACGAAATAAATTATAGAGATAATTTATAGGTGCAGAATGTAAACTAATACGCCAAGAAGGCTTTGTGAAATCTCCAATGCCAATTACAATACAGAACTTTGTATAGTACCTCATGAAGCAATTGTAAGCCCAAATGGAGGCCTGCTGGTCTGGTAGATCAAGGCTCTCTAAAGGGTGGAGCGTACAAGAAGAAATTTATTGAACTCAGACAGGTTACATACAGCCTTCATTTACCCTTTCAGTACAAAAGATTTAACCAACGCTGAGTACACGATCAGATGGACTCCTGGTGGTCTCATGTAGTGGGACAAGGTGCTCCAACTGACGTTACCAGTTATGGTTTACATGCGATGGATGGATGTTATTTTTTTTTTTCCTATAATGTCACTTACGTGACGACAATATTAAGCAGCATTACAAAAAGACCGTCCGCTCCTGATGAGACAGTTTATAACAGACGTAAGCAATTTTTCACGAGATGCGCCATCATGCCATAAGAAGACACCCGCTTATACTGTCACATCAGTTCTGAATGAGACACTCCTAGTATGCATTCATTATAGCCGGTGTGTGTATTTGGACTGGCATTATGACATGTGAAGATGTGCGGCTCGGAAGAGGGGAGTGCTACTGTATAGGGAATGTATTGTAGATTCCTCCTTATCAGATGTTGTTGCTTTCAGGTCGTCTGATATGTGAACCAAGCCAAATGCAGGCTGAAGTTCCCCTTCTCTTATAGCTCACCGTCCTCCTTTGAGTGGACACAGGGGAATTCAAGAAACGTTCGTGTAATCAGGCAGAAGAACCATTCGGGTATGTCGCTGACAGAGAGTGAAGGTATCCCTCTCCTTTACCGTCATTAGTTGTGAAGTGGATACTCAAGGCTGTATATAATTCACTTGGGACAAAAAGTCTTTCCGAGCCTTAATAAAACCATACGAAAGTACCAGAAACAAACGTCATCGAAATGATGTGGATAACCCATGGAATCAGACGACGTGTTTTCCATTGATTCATGTTGTTCATGCTGTGTCCCCAGATTCTTTTGGGGATGAACCTGATAGAGTGAAGGCTGGAAGCTGCTCTCTTCTCGCAGACCATCATCCTCAATTTGAGAGGTAGGATCGAAGGTGAAGGACGCTTGTATAACCGCGCAAATCCACCGCGCGGTTATGTCGACGTCAATGAGTGAAGGAGTCCCTCTTCAACGCCTGTTTTTCATTTTTCGCCTGTCCGACGATTTTATTTAAGCGATGGAAAATCACGGCCACTGAATAAGCTAACCGCTTCAGGCTCCTGCAACTCACTCGCAGATGAATAATGCTGTCTGGTATTAGTAAAAAAACATGAATACCAGAGCGTCCAAATCTTGAGAGATGGTGGTGATAGAAATACGTTTTTTTTTCAGATCCTGTGACTATTCTCCCCTGAATATAGTCGTGTAGCGTCATATGGAACATAATACTCCACTAGAGTTTATCGACCACGAGTCATACTGAAGTATGTTTCCTCTTCAGTTCGAATCGTCTAATCCATAGTGAATAAAACGGTCCGAAGACAGAAAAAACACAGCATCAGATATTATTATTATTATTATTATTATTATTTTTGTTATTATTATTATTATTATTATTATTATTATTATTTTCCTGTTAATTTTTTTTTGGTTGTGGATCCAGTGTTTAAATGACACGTGAACTCGGGTAGGACGCAGGCTGCAGTCTGCCTTTTACAGTCCAACAACCTACCTTGGGTCAGGAAGGTAGACTGAGAGATCTTTCCTACACCAGGCAGTGGAACTTCCTCGTGAAGGCGCCGGTCTCCAGCACCATGTTATCCATTAAAAGGCTTGACCTCTTCAGTCCAAGGACGTATTAAAACTCCCAGTCCTTCTAAAGCCAGACAATTATATTCAACTCTGGGGAGACTTTTCCAAATGGAGGGGATAGATGCAGTTTTCGATGAATTCTTTATTACATGATATCTTTCCTATTCTGAATGCTTAACCAAGTGGTTGCCTGACAGTCTAGTGGGCTAAGGCGTTTCAACTGATGTGCCTCATGAGGGGCGACATCCCGACATATTGGAGTTAAAACGGCCTTCAATAAACCCTTTAGTACAATAAATCTTTCCTAGCTTCAGTGCATAGTCAAATTGACGGCAGGTGTTCTAGTGATTTAGGTGCTCCAGCTGGTATGGGAGACAAGGATAAGCTTTTCTCATTGGAATAGTTAGACAAAGACTTTGGATAATATTCAGCAGAAGCCACAAGTAGAATTCGAGTATTTTGAAGAGTTTTATGTTTACAAGTCAGCAGTTCATAAAAACTTTCTTCTTTGACACATTGTTCCCAAATGACCGATATAGATATTAATGACTCCCACAGGGTATAATGTATCCAAGGGTGACAAGGAGTTAATTTGCGGCAGAACTATCGTAGATGAAAAATGTCAGGAAATGAAGCGATATAAAGAAAAAAATACTTGAAAATACGTTAGATGTGCATGTGCCTTCTGTTAAATATTTACCAAACACTCATTAGTCCCTTCAGGACAAGAGATCTGTCTTACTATTAATGGAAATAAAAAAGGATTCCAGGTGGTCTAGTGGCCTAGGAGCTCTAAATGATGTCAACCAAAACTGTTTCTTTTCCCACTGAGGGTGTTATATAAAACCTTCAAGCCTCTTGATTAACAAAGATCCTTTCATGTGTTGAATAATTGCATCAGGAATTAACCAGAATGATACGTCATCGTAATGAAGGAGTTATACTTCTTTCTACGTCTGGAGAAGTGACAGGAATAGCAATGT
The DNA here is from genome assembly GCF_032717465.1 of Coenobita brevimanus. Taxonomy (NCBI): domain Eukaryota; kingdom Metazoa; phylum Arthropoda; class Malacostraca; order Decapoda; family Coenobitidae; genus Coenobita; species Coenobita brevimanus. The sequence continues at coordinate 27,013,067 of NC_136978.1, forward strand.
TATTAATATTATTATTATTATTATTATTATTATTATTATCATTATTATATCCTCACAGACGGCGTCTGCCTGGACAATCCTGATTGCGCTTCTTGCTTGGACACCTTGTCTGAGGATGCAAAAGGTGTACTCGTGGGTACGTAAAGAGAGAGAGAGAGAGAGAGAGAGAGAGAGAGAGAGAGAGAGAGAGATGATGTAAATCCACATAAGATTCGGCTCATCATGTCAGTGTGTGTGTGTGTTATCACTCAAGAGAGATCTGGTGCCGCATGTATATATATATATATATATATATATATATATATATATATATATATATATATATATATATATATATATATATATATATATATATATATATATATATATATATATATAGGGTGCTAGATGATGGAATTCTAAGCTAAATAGTTAAACGAACATGTGTCCTAATATCATTTGTTACGGAACTACAATTCATAACGGCCTTATGGGCGAATTATGAGGGAAAGGATTTTCATTCGTAAGGACATCAGTAACTGAAGTTCCGTAATGGTTGAGATTTGGACAGATGTTAAAAAAATATGTTTTCCATAGAATTCCCTCGTCTATCATTTCCCATATTATGCCCTGCCCTCTCGGGAGACCATATATATATATATATATATATATATATATATATATATATATATATATATATATATATATATATATATATATATACTAGTGGGTAATGTATACAAGTTTTCCACTGAGTAAAGTCAATATATTTTCTGGTGACTAATAATTGAATTACTGAGTAACATATGGAAGCATATTTTTCCACCGATGTATGTGTAATATCCAGTAACTAATGGATATGTATTTTCCATTGGCAGGCTGCCTTAAAGAGTATGCCGCGTGTACTGACACGATGAATAGGTGTTACACCAAGGCTGTTTACTGTGCCGTCGGCAACAGTGAGGTGAGATAGATATATAGATAGATAGATATAGATAGATAGGTAGGTGGACAGACAGAGAGATGTGTGTATCAATATACATATATGTTTATATATACACATGTGTATGTATATATACATATATGTAGAGAGAGAGAGAGAGACAGGGACAGAGACAGACAGACAGACAGACAGAGATTTAACATACTACAAAAACTTTCTCCAGAGACAAATTAATCTCGTTTGTAGATTGCAAGAAATATTAAACTGCCTTACCATGACTTTAGTGGGCTAATGAATCTTTTCTTACAGGTCGGCGCGTGTCTGAACAAGTAAAGTGGCCTATCTTCAACTGCCCTGTCCTTTCCTGACCCGACGTTACGTGGCCTGGCATAACCTCACGTCTAGGTAGTCAGGATCATGACCCAACAGCACACTGACCCGGCCATGCGTTCGGATGTTACTGAGTAACCTGCTTGTATGTGTCTCTATTTCTTTGACGATACGGTAAGGTCTCCACAAAGGTGTTTGAGATTTTATCGTGTCATCATCACAAGCCTGTAATACTTTTATTTTCGTTCTGCCAAAATATACCTGTCTTGTTGAAGCATTATTAGAGTAGTTTTAATGCTCCTTTACCCACACCTACATGTTTGTGTTTTACAATATGAGGTATGCCCATCCGTCGTCACTCCCCCCACCACCACCAACTTACACTGCTGGTCTGTACTCATACACTGAGAGTATTGCTAGTTGTGAAACGGAAACCATCTGATTTTTTCCATTAAGTTTTGATGTGAGGCAGGGCTGTGTCCTTGCCCTTCATTTTTTAATATCTGAATGGACTAAGCTGGGTTGAGGGCCGGAGTCAAGTGGAGTAGTGACTGATAATTGTATGTTCACTTTGCCTGTGATGCATTTGTACTAAGTGAATGTTCTTGAGGCATATCACGAGATAAAGTCCCTTTGTCTAATGGAAAGCTGCTGGCTTTCGGAAGAAACTGTACGCAATATTCAAGCATGTGGTGAGAAAACAGAAGTCGTGGAAAGACCCACTTGCCTTGCCAGTGTGATAATTAACAATATTGAGTCAAGTGATGATAATTGCTCTTACACTGGTCTGGCCTGTGGTGTTGTAAACTCTCCTGTTTCTAGTATTAGTTGTTAATATTCCTCTAACAACACGAAAACTCGGATTTTCAAGGTGGTACTCTCTGTCATACATTGTAGATGTGGGACATTGGCATAAAACATTAATCTGGACTAGCAAACTGGCTTCTTTGGTATTCAGTACATTCGTTGAATCATGAGTTTCTCAGGCATGAACGAGTGCGTCAAAACCTGTTACCCGAATGTAACCGAACATCAAGTCCAACTTTCTGTCTACATGGCACGTTTCCTAAAGATCTGTCCAACTCCAAGGCCGATATCTGAGAGGCGACTGAGCGTGAAGCTGACCAAACAGAAGGTAGCAAACACATAGATGCGGGCGAAATTACATTGTTCATATCAGGCGATACTTAATACGACGGGCGAGGGAGGTTCTGAGAGGCTTCGCCGGGCAAATCCACGTCAGGGGATTCGGAAAGTGATTGACACAAAGTCCTTAAAACACAGGTCTCCCTTGAGTATTTCATCTGCATCTTTCTCGTCTACTTCTGGACATTCTCCTCCCTCAGTAATATCGGTGGCTCTCCTACACCATATTTCCTCTTCATTTCAACGTGTCCAGACCATTTCCAACTAACATCATGGATCAGGTCTGTTATATATATAAATATATATATATATATATATATATATATATATATATATATGCAAAATTCTTCTCGCTGTAGAATATTTTCTGTTGTTCAGGTTATAGTCTTCACATACATTTCATCATTTTTAGTCCTGCACACTCTCCTTAGCATGTTTCATCTCTTAAAAAGCCATGCCTCACTGACCTACTGCATAACACTTGTAATATGCTTTGCATAAAGCATCTTTATCACAAAATAGACTTTCTTTTGTTATGCTAATATGAATGTGCTGTCCATTCGAGTACACTGCGCGACGGTTGTTGTTCTTGAGCTAACTAGGTCTACTAAGTACAGCAGACCCATCAATCGCAGGCAAGCATTCGACCTTGATGAGCCATCCATTGCAGTAAACCGACGTTCTCTTGCAGCAGATAGCGGGAATTAGTGTGATGGTTTGGATCACGGATTTAAATTGCATTTGCAGCTCTCCATCCAATTAACAAGGGCAGCACAGTAGGCTCAGTATCACTCTGTTATTTGGTTATTTGGTTACCATTCGCCGTTATGAATGGTTTCCCTGTTAACAGGAAGTAGATTGTAGCAAAAGCCGAGAAGGACGGTATTCTTGAGGTGGATGGAAAACTAATGACAGTGAGAGCTGGAACTCACGTTTCATCAGCCCCCAGGACCAGTTTCTGTCCACCCCCCTTTCCTGAACTTTCTCAGTGTTTCAGTAACACAGAGACTATGCCAGCCTGCTTTCCAATACAAGTTCTTCTAACTTTAAAAACGAAACTACACGCACATTACGCACTACACTTCCTTTTCAAAATTCAAACATATGACAACTCAACCCCAAGCATCAGATCCCCCCCCCCGGAGGGGAGGGACTATCAAAGCTCCAGTATCTGCCCCTCTCCCGGTGACTACCAAGCGAGATGCCTGGAACCGATGTCCAAATCACTTTTTCATTTCTACAACATTCGGGGTCTTTCCTCTAACTTTCTGTTGAACGCAATCTATCCTCTTCCTCAACGAGAGTCAACTGTCTGAGGAGACTGATAGCAAACTCATCTCTGTATCCCCTTACTTTCTATATACACATTTCAAAGCCAAAGTGGTTGTTGTGTATATGTACATAACAACATATTTTGCTGTCATGTTCTTGAACTTCATTTTTCTGAATTTTCGACACTCTGGCTTCTTTGGCATCATCATTGTTATCATGTTCATTATCATTCCTAATGTCTTCACCTATATTAAAGTGTGATGGTGGAGAGGCATGTCTTCATACGATGGCACCACTATAACCAGATGGATGGGTGGACCTGTTATATGTCCTCTGCTCTCCCATTCGCTCGGAAGCAGGATGGTGGGGTGCAGGAGAAGGACAGCTTCGACTTGCAATCCACCAGAATCATGCCCAAATGATCCTAGGGAACAACAACCGGGAACAACAACAATAACAACAAAATATGGTGTGCCAGCAGCCAGAAACAATGAGAGAGAGAGAGAGAGAGAGAGAGAGAGAGAGAGAGAGAGAGAGAGAGAGAGAGAGAGAGAGAGAGGGAGAGAGAGGATGATATATTCTTTCACCTTCACGTTACTGGTGGTACGATTGGTAGAGCACACAAGTTGGAGCATACTGTGAGCTACATGTCATGGTTTGAGACCAACAGGTGACCAGAGGTGTTCCTATCATGTATGCGGTACGAGGAGCACGTGGTACTCTCCTACCTTCATCCCTGAACCTTGGATGACAAACAAATCCCAGGTGTGCAGGGTAGTTTGGGTATAACTATAGACGTTTTGCATTTTCTACCGTGGATCGAAGTAATTCTCATTTTTTATGTTTACCTGCGTGTGACGCATATATATAGAAGGCGGGTGAGTGCCAAAGTCAGAAAGCAGTGAGAACCAAGAGTTTACAATGCTTTGGAATCTGGTCCTGCATTTGTCCAAATCGCTGGCCACCACAAGCAGCCGCCCGGCTCCTGCCACCACCACTGCCAAGTTTCCCTCTCAGTGAGTGATGATGGGATCTGGAAGGTGTTGGAGACGAGTATTGTCATTGTCTAGTGGAGATAGAACGTCTGTGGCTGGGATTTATCATATTGAGAGTAATGTGCTGCTCTCCCATGGTTTCTCCTATTTCTCCATGCCGACACTTGGGAGTGAGACTGATGTCCTTCCAGTTCCTGCTGATTTCCCCACTTTTCCGATGCCTCGGACGAGTCCAGTTAGGTATCGGACTCTGGGGACAAGGATCGCATGGTCAGAAGTCACAGGTGCAATAAACTCCGTATTTGGGCTATCCAGCTTCCTATGCGACAGACATGCATCACCACCGTGACATAATCACCCATATTGCCCCAGCCTGGTACTTCACGGAGGATTTTGCCCCAAAGCTTCCCTCTCCCATATGAGTCCTCATTACCACATCACTGCCCAAGTGGGTGACCCCACGAGGCAGTATCTCCTCCAAACAGTCCCTAGATATCACCACCTATGAATCATTACCTTCCAATTCAGATTCCACTTACTCCTCCTCCCCACCCCAGAAAAGGCCATGCATGTGGGCGTCTTCTCCATTCAAGAGGCCGAGGTGGAAGGGTCAAGTGCAAATGCTGTCCCCACAGCTCTCACAGGCCAAATGTGGGAACAATGAAGACCTCTGTGCAGAAGAAGGGGGAAGGGTTAGAGCCTGTGTCAACTTGCTTTGATGCATCACAAGCAGGCATTCAGCCAGATTTCCATGCAAGAGGAAATTGGCACCATCATATATACTTTTTAAGGCATTGTTTTTAAGTGTCTGATGCAATACCTGGAACATGAGATAAACTACCAGCGGGAAATCTGCCAACTCAGGCTGAACACTCATTCTCGTGGCAAATCTAAGATGAAGCAGTGGTCCACTTTGCATGTCAGTGAACTGTAGGCTGTGTATTGCTTGCTTTTACCACGATAATGCCACACATAAGAAAACAAGCCATTCAAGTTTCTTGCAACTTGGATGATATCACAGCCACACATGCGTTTGGGAAGTTTATGTCACGGAACAGTTGCCTTTGCATTCTAAGATTCCTACACTACTCCTCCAACGTGGAACCTGATTCCAGTGACAAGCGGAACTTTCCCCAATTCTCAACATGATCAGGGACTTGAATCTTCCGGCCATTCCAGAAGGTTGTTGTTGAGAGTCACGTGTTATGTTCTAGGGATGACTAGCATTTACCCAGTATATGTCGTCCAAACATCATCATTTTGGCTTCAAATGTCGTGTGCTTCTCCATAGATGTGGACATCCCCAGTAGTGACTTTCATGGATTATTAGATGCTGTTGCAAAATTGCTAAGGTTGTAATAGGGGACTAATCACATTCCATTTACCGATAATTACTACGCCTCCCCGGCATTAGTGCAATATCTTCTTGAACGTGGAACAGGACAATGCAGGACTATCAGGCCCAACTGGAAGCACTACCTTCCCTTCCCCACAAGGACTGAATAGCGATCTCTTATGACGTAGAAATGAGTAACATGCTCATCATCCAGTACCAAGAGAAGCTGAAGGCCAACATGATTACTACATTTCGCGAGGTGGAGAGGTAGACCACCTGGAAGGTGGACCACAGCACCAAGGAGCCCGTGCATGAGCCAGATGTAGTCAATAATTGCAACATAAACTTGCAGCTTTTGGACAAGCCTTACATGCAGACTGATGCCATCTACTGTCTCCGAGGGTACTGTAAATGATACAAGAAGAAATTCCTACACATTCATGATATTACTGTGCTGGACGAATTCTTCTGTATTCTTTTTCAAGAAAATTATTGACACACGTATTTCTCTACATGAGTTCGAGAAGGAACATGTGGATGAACTTCTTCCTGCATATAGACCTGTGCAGCCAATACTACCAAAACTGCTGTTGCAGTGCTTGAGAGGTGTCTCGAGCAGACTACTTCTTACAACACCATCTCGTTAACCTGAGGCATAAACCTGCTGGGGAAATAGGTGCATATTCGGTGCTATGTATGTATGTCCAGCCAGTAACAAAAGCAACAATGAAAAGAAACATACTTCCTGTGTGTTGACTGCATAGTGTCACTGTGACAAGTACTTTTTCTAGAGCCACACCGAGTTAATGCACTAGGCACTTGGGTGTGGGAAAGTGTATAACCCAGAGTGAATATACGGCATTATTTTTTTTTTCCAAAGTTAAGATCGGCAATCACTAGCCGAAGAAAGATATTAGAAAATATAGTCCAATGTGAGTCAAGGAATGTGCTGTGACAAGAAAGACTTTAGAATTTTGTGTATTTAATGAACTGGAGCATGAACTTATACAGTGTCGTACCTTATGCTATAGATGTAAAGAGATTTGGAAACCTCTTGTATAAGAAAAGAAACTCGGGTGAAAATGAGAGTGACCTTGCAGTATACGTACAAATAAATGTCATAGAAAACAGTTTACACATTAGTGAGTTTCGTCTAGTGAGAAAAGAACTTAGCCAAGTACAGCCATTTATATGTGATGCTGGAAGATATGGAAAACTACTGATTTGAAAACCAAGCTCGAATAAAATTGATGATGACCCTTCATGGCAGGCCTGTAGAAACTATGCTCAAGTAATCTTTCGTGAAAACTGCTTTGTGTCACAGTGTATAAAGCTTACTTTCCCCACACATCACATAGCACAATGTTACTCTGAAATTGCCACAAAAACTGGGCGGATAAAATAAACAACCCACATGTATTGTGTGGGATCATTCACTCAAGCGGCAGCAGTAGGGACAAGTGAGCATGAGTGGGAAGATCTGCTGGAGCAAGGGGGAGTCAAATTGGGCCACCCCCTCGGGCCTGGGCTGGAATGGCATGCACAGCCTCTCCTCTGACCTACTTAGCCCGGGTCACTATGGCCTAGGCAGCTTGCCCGCTGAAGCCACTGACTCATGACCTTGTTGGGATGCAGTTTCACTACAACCCCCAAGGTTACCTCTTTTTCTCACTTCCTTGCTCCACAGTGTCTAGAGATGGAGACTTTGGGATGCTTGCAGTCGAGAGACAAAGGAATGATGAATATTTCAGTACACTAAAATATCATAAGACACTACATAATACGTGGGTGACATATATGCTGTTAATATGTAAGACAGAGGTTTGAAGAAAGTCGTACCTAAGTTCGAGAGAGCTGGAAGAAACACCAGTGCAGAATCTAACAAGGGAATTTCTCACAAAGCACAGTATGACGCCTGATGGAAAAGTCCACAGGTGTGGAAATCACCACATGTGCCCACACACATGACCCAACCTGTCATATACGGGGGAAACTGGAGAGACAGGGCAGAAGGGGTTAGGACAAGACAGGAGAGAGAAGAGGCACGATGGAAAAGGCAGGAGTAGAGGGCACGGAGTTAGCACAAACCACTCTCACCTTAGTACTGCTCTTGTCAAGATAACTTCCTCTTGAGAATAAACTGCAATCAAACCTCAGGCTCATCTTTATCTTTCTCCTGCCTTCCACGACAAGACCAACTTGAAAATTCTCTCCTCTTACAACCCCTAGAATCTAACATTTTTGGAAACGCCTTGGCGATGGCTACGAGATTATTGGTGGCAGTGGTGGAATGCTGTCGTGATTGACTTACTTGAGTTACCGTTATCTTTAAATAATTCATGTTTCTTCGTTACTACAGATCATTTCTCAAGTTACTACGGATCATTTTTCAAGATATGTGGTTTTCGTCCCAGTAAAGGATAAGATAGCAGGAACAGTGGCAAGGGTAATCATAGACCATATTATCTGTAGATTCACCACACCAAAGGTATTAATAAGAGATAATGGAGGTGAATTTATTTCTGAAATTTTGCAAGAAATATGTAAACAATACAATATAAAAAAAGGTCAATGTCAGCCTACCACCCAGCATCTAGTGTGTTGGTAGAGAGACAAACCAAAAAAGTATTGGAGGTGCTACGACACATTCTCAAAGAAAATCATGAAAGCTGGGATGAGTGGATTCCCAAAGTGGAACTATCAACTAATTGTGCAATAAACAAGTCTACAGGAAACACATCCCACTTCAATTACGGGACAGACAAAAAGTTAGTACGAGGTTCTGGAAGATGAAAGTTCGCCTGTATACAGTTATGACGATTATCCTAAACTTCGTTTGCGTGAGTTCCAAATGGAAAAAATGATGAAGAAACAGTTACCATTGTCCAAGGAAGAGATGATGGACTCATTTAATAACAAGGCAAAAGAATCAATTGTCAGCATAGGAGACATTGTCTATGGTATCATTCACACTAGAGACAATAAAATATCACCGAAAGTTGAAGGCCCATAGAAAGTAATTAAAAGAACAGCCAATAAGGTACTAATCAAGTCATTGTCAAGTGGCGAAGAAAAGCAGATTCATGTTGATCATTTAAAAAAGGTCTCAAGGAATTTTGACAGCAATTATGTAACCTCGAACACCACCGAAAAACTAAACACAAACGATGAAAATAAACTAGAATAAACTGATTCATACAGAAATATAATAAGATCGTATAACAAACAAAAATAGGTGTAACTGTGGCTACAAATGCCACAATACAGCATTTACATAATCTCGGTAATGATTTAAACCCCGTCTATAGGTGAAACAACGAGCAAAGTTAGGCTATTGTTCTCCAAAAGCCAGTTCTTATAAACATTGCGCATCATCACTGTCATCGACCTCAGGATGACTGGCTTAGCTAATCAATATATATATATATTTTTTCGGTAGGTAACGATGAGGGGACTTCTGCCATGGATTCTCATCTATACAGCAAGAGGATCAGCTCACTTAGATCCACAACATGTACAGTACGGCAAGGATGCCTTATAGCCCCAGTGGTCTCGACAACAATTGTGAAAGATATTATGAGTACTGAAACTAGTTTGGATATCTAATATGAATTACCAGCATTGTTGGAGAACATTGCTAAGCCACTGGAAGCAAATGATAAGAAGTTCTGCTTCAGGAGCTCATGACACAAACGAAGTGACTGAATTCATGAAGATATCAAAACGGACATTAAAACAAGCAAAGACTACCATAGCCTACTCATCATGATCCAAGATATACCATCTCGTGGACCTGAGATGTTTAGGGACATGAATAACATCACACATACATGTGACAGTCGCGGTTTGTTTGACCTGGATGGTGCAATTCTAGGAAATATTTTTGTATTATCTACAGAAAATGATATTCAAGAAAAAACAACACATTTAATATTATAGCTCAGGTATTAACATATCAAAAGAAGCCAGCTGACAATCAAAACAAGGCAATGGTGACGATTGTGAGAAATCTCAGAAAGGCAGAAAGGATAAGTCAAGAGAGTGTGGACAAAATAAATGCAATGAAAGGAAACATGACACTTTTTCCACACTTCTCATTAATCATGGAACATACTGACATAATACAGTAATACTTCAGTTAGACAACACAACACCAGGGCTCGTTATCAAGCTTTGATGATAGGTATTGCAAATGCTGGTAATGGCAAGATCACCATTAACTTACTTCCAGTTCATGATGTACATCAAGTAATCAGTCAAGACATACTGTACATAAACAATGGTTTGAAGCATTTGTTACTCGCAGTCCATCTCCCGTCGTGGCAACACCTTCCGGCGGGACCAGCTCTCCACAGCAGACGTACTAGCCGAGGGACGGGCCTGTCGTTTCTATCTGAGGGAGTGCCCTAGTCTGCCCATCAGGAGGTTGAAGCTTCTCTGCCCTATACTACCCGGCCTCCCCGTGGGCAGCCACCGTGTCGTGGTGGGGGGGCTTGCATGCTCCGGTGATCCCACAAGCCTGCCTGTGGATGTAACGACATCTGGCAGGGTCTCCCATGCGGGTAGGGTTGTGGGTGAGGGGTCTGACTAAGCGCTGCCCGAAACGTAGGTTACCCGTATGGGTCATCGGTTCTGCCCTCCAGAGGGATCGCGTCAGTGCTGTCCTGAGTTGGTTGGCTGGGTGTCTGGGCTGAGGGGTGTTGGGGAGGGGGGTCTTTGCACTGGTGGGAGCAAACTTTCGAATCACGGGGTGTCCTTTTTGGGACACTCTCTGGGGACGAGGTACCCCGCTCCCATCAGACCACGCTCGGTCCCCTCACTCCTTGGTAGGCGGTTTCCCTTGGCTCCTGGTGCCAATTTTTTTACACTAATGTATTTATGGATACAGAGAACCTTTCTTTACCCACTCGTGTGGTCGGTGACCAGCCGCACGAGTCGGCATCAACTGGTCACTCTCTGGCCGACGACCCTGTACCCTCTGGGTCGTCTGCCAAAATTGTGAATCGCGATGCCTTTTCTATGGAGCTCTTACCTGGTGTTTTTGTTAATAACTCTTACACAAAATATGTAGTCATTAAAATGGATGATGGTACTTCTTTCCGGAACCTGAATTGTTTTCAGATTCACAGTGGTCTAGTTTCAGCATGTGGATTTACCCCCAAGGTCTCTTTACAGGGTGATGGTTCTCTATTGCTAGAAGCTAGGAATGAAGAGGAGAGTTCACGCATCCAGTCCCTAACTATGGTCGCTGGTTATCCTGTATCTGCCTCTCGTCATTTGGTCCTAAACCAGTCCCGAGGGGTTGTGTATTCTCGTGACTTGATCTCATATTCTGATTCTTCCCTCTTAGAGGGGCTGGCTCCTCAGGGTGTTGTAGGAGTACAGAGAATTATGAAGAAGGTTGATGGGGTTTTAACCCCCACGCCCACTCTTATCTTGACATTTGACCGTCTTACCTTGCCGGAGGTTATCACTGCTGCGTGGTGGAAGCTAAAGGTTAAACCTTATGTTCCCCGACCTAGAAGATGCTATTATTGTCAAAGATTTGGTCATGTTCGCCGTTCTTGCAGGCGGGAAGCGTCTGGCCTTCCTGAGGTCTGTGGAAATTGTGGTGGAATTTCTCATAGTATAGATGATTGTTCTCAACCCTCTAAATGTTTGAACTGTGGAGGAGCACATGCAGCCTCCTCAAGGGATTGCAAAGTATACAAATATGAATACGAGATCATTTCTGTCCGAACGAAGGAGAAAATTTCCTTTTCAGAGGCAAAGGCCAGGGTAAGGGAGCAGTTCATTCGCCCTGGGGTTACCTTTGCTGCTGCGTTGTCTCGCCATAAAGCTACCCGGCAGGTGCCCCTGCCATCACACAATGCCCCATCAAATTCTCGGGGTTCTACTTCCCGGCCTTCTCGCCCGGGGGGTTCCACTGAGGGAGTGCAGCCTGGAAGCAGCTGTGCTTCCTCCAGGGAGGTGCCTCCTGTCTCTGGGGGTGTCCCCTCTGCGGTGGTTCTTCCAGTGTCTGGGAGTGCCTCCCCCATCCCAGTTCCTCCGGTTCCTCCTGTGACAAACACCCGTGTCGATGCTACACTTTGCTTTGACACATTCAAAACTCCCGATGTCCTTCCTGTGCATCCTTGTCCTGACATATCCAAAAAAAACAGCATCTCTCATACTTCTGTATCAGCTGCTACTTCCGTACCGACTGCTGCTCCTGTACCATCTGCCCGTTCTGCTACTGTTGCTCACTCTTCTTTACAGTGTGGCACTATAGTTTCTAATGCTTTAAGTTCTGGTGCAGAGATGGAGGTTGCATCTGCCAACCTCAAACGAGTGAGGAGTGAGGAGTTTTGGGGTGACTCCCCTCCTTCTAAGGTTCAAACTTCTGTACCACATGAGGATTCTGAGGGGGCTCTTTGCTCGACAACCCAGCCAGTGGTGACGTCTAGGTCCGTGGGTGTTCATGATGGCCCTTCTAGGATTCCCGTCCCTGCCTCTTCCTCAGGTGTGGTGGGGCCTGGGTCTTTAGATACTCATAGAGCTCAGTCGCTTGCTCCCCCTGATCCGTCATCCAGCAGCCAACCTTTGGATGATTTGGATGGGGGGGGTTCGGTTGGCCCCGAGGTGCCAGCTGAACCCTCACATGGGTGTGCGGACGGGGCACGTGGGTCTTCCAAGAAGGTCTCTGTGTTTCGGACTCATTCTGGCGATGGGCGGGACATGTCTTGGGGTAAGGGTACTTCCACCCACGGAAACTCTAAATCTTCATTGCCTTCTCGGTTGGTGAGGCAGAGCTCCACGCCTAGGAAGAAGGGCTTTCACTCCCTTCCCAACGAGGTTGCTACATAGCTTTCTAAGTTCATAATATTTAATACTAATTACTATGGCTCAATCGGTACCAATCTGTCTTCAGTGGAACTGTAGAGGTGCCATGGCAAATTGGGAGGAATTGCAGTTATTACTCTCTACTCTGAACCCACTATGTGTGTGTCTTCAGGAGACAATGGTGGGGGACAGACAGTTCCCTTCCATTAGGGGGTATAAGGCCTTCCATGCATCTCCTCCTGGTGGTCACAGCGGTGGATGTGCAATTTTGTGCCGTTCTGATGTCCCCTTTATTTCCCTTGAGATTCAGTCCCCCTTTCAAGTTCTAGCAGTACAGATGCACGTTGGGAGGTGCTATACCATCTGTTGTCTGTACCTTCCACCTTCCGTTCCTGTTATATGTGCTGATCTAGAAACCCTTATCAGCCAACTTCCACCCCCTTTCCTACTCCTTGGTGACCTTAATGGCCGCCATCCTTTCTGGGGTGACTCACTTTCAAATCCCCGGGGTGATCTTCTTGCCTCTTTGGTTGGGGATTTAGTTTTGGTTGTCCTAAATGATGGAAGGCCGACCCATTTTCATGTTCAGACTGGCACGTATTCTGTCATTGACCTTACCATCTCCTCCTCTAACTGTGCCCTTGATTTTTCTTGGGAGGTTTGGATGATCTACATGGTAGTGACCATTATCCTGTAGTGGTCCAGCCTACTTGCTCTGTTCCTGTAGCCCGTCTGCCACACTGGTGTCTGGACAGGGCTGATTGGTCTCTCTTTGAGGAACTATGTGTATTTGCCAACAGGGTTACTGATTTTTCAACTATCGATGATGCCGAATGTTATTTTACTAAGACCATTTTCTCAGCAGGGGTTCAGTCTATCCCACGGACTTCTGGTGTTTTTTCCCGGAGACCTGTGCCATAGTGGAATGATGACTGCTCCATAGCAAAGGGAACTTACAAAGCAGCTGCTTGTCGGTATTTTGCCAATCGTAATGTTCTTTTTATAAAAATACAGTTTCGCAAAGCACGTGCTCACTATAGATGGGTCATGAAGAATGCTCGCCGTAACTCGTGGAGTTCATATGTTTCTACAGTTACATCTTCAACTTCAATGTCTGTGGTGTGGAAAAAGGTGCGCAAGATTTCTGGTAGGTTCTCGCCCCCCTCCCCTTCGGTGTTGCGCCTTCACGGAGAACTTGTGTCTGCACCAGATGCAGTAGCCTCTGCTTTTGCAGATCAGTTTTACGCTGTCTCCACAAAGGATCCTTCTCAGCCATTTGCCACCTTTTGTAGGAATCAGGAGAGGCTGGGTCTTGACTTTCGCTCTCGTGGTGGAGAGCTGTATAATTTAGATTTCAGTCTCTGTGAGCTACGTGCTGCCCTTTCAGAGTGTCGTGACACTGCTCCTGGGCCTGACGATATTCCATATGCTATGCTGCGTCATCTTCCGACTGATTCACTTCAGTTTTTTTTGGACCTTTTTAACAGGGTTTGGAGTAAAGGCTCTATTCCGAGGAGTTGGAAGTTGGGTATTGTCCTCCCCTTTCCCAAGCCTGGTAAAGACCATTCCCAAGTCTCCAACTATCGCCCTATCACTTTAACATCATGTGTGTGCAAGCTGTTCGAAAAGATGGTCAATGTCGGGCTTATGTGGTTTCTGGAGAAGGGTTGCTTTCTCTCTCCGTCACAGAGTGGTTTCCGTAAATTACGATGCACTTCAGACAACCTTATCAGGCTCGAGGCGTCAATCTGTGAAGCTTTTGTCTCCAAGCAACATCTTGTGGATGTGTTTTTTTACCTTGAGAAGGCTTATGACACTGCCTGGCGCCATGGCATCCTCCAACAACTTCATGCCTTTGGTTTATGTGGTCACCTGCCTGTGTTGCTTGGAGACTTCTTGACTGATCGTGTATTTCGGGTCCGTGTGGGTTCTACCCTCTCTGCGCCATTGTGCCAGGAGGAAGGTGTCACACAGGGGAGTGTCTTAAGTGTTTTCCTGTTTGCAGTGGCCAAGGGTTTTCGGTTTTCCTCTTCAAAGACTGTGGCTATGCACTTCTGTAGGATGAGAGGGGTACACTCGGACCCTGATCTCCAGCTTTGTGGCAGGAGACTCCGTTGTGTGACAGAGACGAAATTCTTGGGCCTGACTTTTGATTGTCGTTTGACATGGGTCTCACACTTGACAAATCTTAAAACATCATGTATGAAGGCTCTCAATCTATTGAGGGTTCTGTCCCATACCTCCTGGGGTGCTTGCATTTGTTTCAGGTATTTGTAACCTCTAAGCTGTCATATGGCTGTGAGGTATATTCCTCTGCCACAGAATCAAGACTAAAAACTCTAGATGCTGTCTATCATACTGGTCTTTGCCTTGCAACTGGGGCTTTTCGGTCCTCTCCAATTTCCAGCTTATTGGTTTGAAGCTGGTGTGCCTCCCTTAGATCTACTGCGTCAGTCTGTTGCAGTACGGTGCTGGCTCCGGATTCGTTGCCTTCCAGAATCACTTGTCTGTGAGGGTGTGACGAAACAGTCTTGTCTTTTGTGTTATAGTAGACATCCTCACATGCCTCGTCCATTTGGCTATAGGGTTCAGGATATAATGGAGGGGTTTGGTTTGTCGGCAGTACTTGTTAGTCCTGTTCGGATCCCGAGGGTTGCGCCTTGGATATTGCCCAAGGTAACTTTCTGCAGGCCTATTGCAGGTTGAAAGGATTTTGTCGCTCCTCAGTGTCTTTTAAGGTTATTTTTAGAACATTCTTCTAGTCATGGTGGTTCTGTGCCTGTGTATACTGATGGCTCTAAATCCGCATCAGGTGTTGGTTTTGGAGTGGTATTTCCCAATTTTAGCCGTGGAGGTAGTCTTCCTTTGGTTGCCTCAGTTTTTACTGCGGAGTTGTCCACCATCATTTTAGCCTTGAAGTTGGTGTTTGTTCATCCTGACAATTATTTTACTACTTTTAGCGACCCTCAAGGGGCGCTTTTGGCCCTGGACTCTTTTAACTCTTCCCATCCCTTAGTTTTAGCTATTTTGGAGTGGCTGTTCCTCATTCGTCATCGGGGAGAGAGAGTGGATTTTTGCTGGGTTCCCGCACATGTTGGTGTGGTGGGCAATGAGACTGCAGATGCATTGGCCAAGGCTGCGGCTACTCAACAGCCCCCAACAGAATATCCGCTTCCTGCATCTGATCTAACACCTTACTTGCGGGATAGAATGCATGTGTGTTGGCAGAGACGCTGGGATGGTGTTGCTCATAATAAGCTGAAAGAGGTCTTCCAGAGAGTGGTTGTGTCAAGGGTTCTCCCTTCCATGCCTCGGCGATTGGAGGTAGCTCTTGCTAGCCTTCGCATTGGGCACTCTCGGCTTACACATGGGTTCCTGATGAGTGGCGAGACTCAACCGTACTGTGATGATTGCTTTGTTCCCCTTACTGTCCTTCACTTGCTGGTCGAGTGTCCAAGTTTGGGGGACCTGCGTTGGAGATTCCTCCATAGGCATCCAGGGGTAGATGGTGACTACTGTCTCTCCTCGATGCTTGGTGGAGCCCATAGCGTTTTTACTGATGTTTTTGGTTTTCTTCAGGAGGCGGGCCTCCTTCCACTTTTATAAGAAATTGTTTTCTCTTTTAACTATTCTTTTATTATTTTCAGTGTATTATTTCTAGAAAAAGTTATTAACTATGCACAGTTTATTTGCCATGTGTTTTAGCTTGTTGTCCAGGGGCATATGACCTTAGCAGTTGTGCCGCCAGTTTATACTACAATCAATCAATCAATTATTCTACCCGGCCGACGACCCTCCCTCCGCCACCATCTGGACCGGGGTTGTGCCATTTATGACGACCAGGACCGGGCCTCCCCTCCGTGCTTCCACCTACTGCTGCTGGAGAGCTGGAGCGAGCTTACTTCGCCCTTTCCGCCATGGGCCAGGGGGTTGAGGACAGCGTCGGGGCGGATTTCCACCTGAGCTCGTCGGCACCTCCTCCATCGGTGCCGTGTTGTCTACCTGGCTCTCGTCCCACCCTGCCCTCGTTTGACCATCGTGCTGCCGGCCTCACCATCCACCGTCGAGTCGTTTGGGGCTTCCACCTGAGCTCGTCTACGCCTCCTCCATCGGCGCCGCGTTGTCTACACTGCTCTCTCGTCCCGCCCTGCCTCGTAGATCATCGGGCAGCCGAGCTGACCACCATCGCATCTATCCCTGCCTCTGCCGCCTTTCCCTCGTTCGCAAGTTTGCCGTCCCCGCTACGCTCTCATTGAGAGCTTTATTTCTGCAAGTTCCCTGACAGGCTCTTTTGTTTGCCCATGCCCCAGCAAGTGCAGGGCGAATATCTTACTACTACTATTAGCATTTGTTTCAGAACAGCAATAGACTCTAACACGAACATCAGTAATAGTTCATGTACCATTCATAACAGATAATCTGTTCACAATTTATCAAATATTCCTTTTTGCTATTAAGAATAATGACACCTTGGTTATCATCAACATCAACACCAACACAGAACTCATCAAGATCTCCAAGAAACAGGACACTGTCACTCTCGCTAGTGAATCAACGATTGCATGCAAGTGTCGTACATTCGTACATGCTGTTCACCTTTGTCCTGTGTACATTTTCACGTTTCAGCCAACTGGAACAGTCCCCTGTGAAATGGCCATCATAAGAAATCATGACATTCATCAGCATTACAATTTCACATTTGCTTCAGATAAACTCACCCACCATCAGTGTGTCAGGTATTCACAGTTATTCTATACCTCACTCATAACCCACCAGTATTGGTAATTTGTCCAGATAAACCACCATCTCATACTCCAGCACAAAGAATATACATAGCACCTGACTTGCACCATCTTTGTTCACTTTAGCTACAATCACCATGCCATCCTTAATCACACACACAAGCACTTCCAACCACTGACGAAGATTGATTGAAACATGAGCACAGATATTAAGTTGCCTTCACCTAAGTCTGAAACTACTGAAGTAATCAAACAATGAAGCCACGGGAAGAACTAAGTATGAGTATGTTTAATCAATCTTATGTGTAGAGCCCAGCTCCAGTTGTCCTTATAATTTTCTTCATTATATTTAGTATATTATTATTGGTTATGCACAGAATGCAAGCAAGGATTGCAAACTTGGAATCAGTATTTTCGGGAGGAGGAGGAAAGATTAAAGTGAAACCCCCGAGTGAAATATATATATATATATATATATATATATATATATATATATATATATATATATATATATATATATATATATATATATATATATATATTATGTAAATATTGTAAATTATGTATGCAAAGGAAAAACATAAGAAAAAAAATAAATGAAGAAAATTATGGGTTATCATTATATAATCTACTGTATCTATGCATAAATGAAAAAACTGGTATACATTTATAATTTTCATATGTCAATATAAATATATGTCACACACACACACACACACACACACACACACACACAAACATATATATATATATATATATATATATATATATATAAATATGTATATATATATATATATATATATATATTGTTACGGAACAGAGAAAGATAATGTACACTTTAAGTGAGAATACTAAAAATCACTACTGTCCCGTAAAGTTCCAGGTTCAAAACAAAAGAGTTAGGTAAAATTACAAGTTAAAGTTTAATGCTCAAACTAACAACAAAACATTCAGGACTCATAAGGATAATGTAATGGCAAAAAACAGGTTAAATATATGGTTAACTGCAATAGCCTCTATTAACACGAAATTAGCATGAGTAAATTTATCTAAGTCAGCCCTGATAAAATGAAAATACCAGATAATACTCAGTGAATGCAAGATATATACTTACAGATACGAAATAATATTAATAAGGGCTGATACCCAAAACACATGAATTATATAACTTTACTAGGCCTAAGAATTAATCTTATGCTACACAGTACAAGAAAAAATGCAACAACAGTTATACTCAAATTACACAGCTGCTAGATGGTTGGAGACTTCCTGAGCACTCACAATAATAACTGTACAGGGGAGGACAGAGATGTGAACAAAATGAGGAGTAGATCTAAGTGGCAATAATGCAGAGACTGATCTCATTATATAGGGGCCAGCAGAGCTTGATACAACTTGTAAGAAGGACGCGCAAATGAAGCCATAGGGGACAAAGAGCTGACAATCCTGCTCTGAACAACAGAAAGGACGACTTACTCTACTATAACGGTAGAAGGGGAGACTGAGGCAGAACACGCTCGTGATCAAACATGCAGCATACTGTGCGTTAAAATTACACAAACGATGATGAAATCATAGGCTATGTAACACCTCCCCACAAAGAAAAAGAAATTTACAAAGGAAATTTCTTATTACTCAAAAACAATCTGTCTAAAGTCTAGATAAGCAATCTGCAATAACATTTTCTTTCCCCTTGACATGTTGTATGTCTAATGAATACTCCTGAAGAAGTAGACTCCATCTTGTCAATCTCTGATTTTTATCTTTAAACTTACTAAGGAATTTCAGTGGGTTATGATCGGTATAAATGACTATGGGGTGAAAACCAGAACACAAATAAAATGAAAAATGCTGTAAACCCAAAATCAAGGCCAAAAGCTCTTTCTCAATAGTTGAGTAGTTCTTTTGAGGTGGAGTGAACTTCTTACTGTAATAAGATACAGGGTGTTCAATACCCTGATCATCCTCTTGCAGCAAAACAGCCCCAGCTCCTGTATCACTTGCATCAACAGCTTAGCAAAATTTGGAGTAGCAAGCACTGGCTGACTTAATAGGATATCTTTAAGTTTGCTGAGAGAGGATTCACAGTTATCGGTCCAGACAAATTTAACTCCCTTTTTCAGTAGGTCTGTAAGTGGTGATACAAGAATAGAAAAGTTAAGAACAAATCTCCTGTAATAACCTACCATTCCCAAAAATCTTTGTAGCTCTTTCCTACTTTTAGGTCTGGGAAGATCACTTATAACCTGAACCTTAGCTCCTGGTGGTGCAACATGTCCATCACCAATTACCCAAGGTACTGAACTTTAGCTTGACCAAACTCAAACTTTGATAAATTAACTACAAGATTAGCATGAACCAAACGCTCAAGAAATTTAATGACATGGCATAGGTGATCTTTCCAGTTGTCACTGAAGATTAATACATCATCAATATAAACAACACACCCTGCCAAACCCTCTGTTACAACATTCATGAGCTTCTGAAATGTGGCTAGTGCATTCTTCATACCATATGGCATTACAGAACATGCAAAAGTCTTTCCTAGTGTTACAAAACATGAGATCTCCCTAGCACGTTCAGTCATAGGTACTTGCCAGTATCCCTTTAACAAATCAAACTTACTTATGTACACCCACAATCAAAAGTTCGTCGACAGTCCCTGTCAGTCATATGTTTCTACAGGCTGCCGATAGATGGCGCAACGATCTAGCACGAGCGTAGTGGGAAGTGGAGTCAGTCAACGAAACTTGAGAGGGAGAGGGAGGCGACAAGGGAGGGGTACGAACCCGTCGCGATCGGAATACAATGCATCTCGTGTGTTTTGCTGTTATCAATAATACATTGTTATATCCAGACTATTATACAAAACTTATTATAATTCACCTTAGTTTACGTAAAAGATCTTCCACAGCTGAAAATACAAACAAATTAGTGGTGTATCGAGCAAGATTTCTATTTATTCGAGGCATCTCTGCTGCAATTGCCGTAGGTTGACCTGGGTCTTTTGCAAAAGGCGGCCTGATGGTAGGAGACTTCAAATTAGTATTTTTCTCGGCATGTGTGTCTAGGGCCATTTCAGGCCAAGTGTCAGGCATGCGAACTCGTGTCTACCTTATTCTTTCTCACTCGTTTTGTGTGTGTGTGTGTGTGTGTTGTGTGTGTGTGTGTGTGTGTGTGTGTGTGTGTGTGTGTGTGTGTGTGTGTGTGTGAGACGCTTTTTGCACTCCCTGTCTGCGGGTGAGCCTGAAAGACGCTCGTGTAATAACTCTTAAACTTACAAGATTTTTTTTTTCATGATATTTGAATATTGCCCATAAAAACTGCAAAGCTAAACTGAACATATCTTTATCTTAAGCCAACATGACATAATATTTTTTAGTACCCGAAGCGAGCGAGCTCAAACTAGAATGTGTCACAGTCTTGGAATTTACGTCTGCGCCTTACCCATTAGGCCTGTGGTTATCAAATGGCTGATATGATTAGATACCACTATGGGATCGATATGTCACTTGTGAAATTTGCAGTATGTGCTATAGTCAAAGGTTTTAAGGCTATAATGTTACCAAGTTAAGAGGTTATTGTCTGATATATTAAAGTGTCATGAAATACTGTTTGTTTTTATAAGACAATAGTAACAAAAAAAAAAGTAATTCGCAGAAATGAACAGTGAAAATAATTATAACTGTATAACATTTACATAAAGTATAATATATTAGTAGGTAACATTGTTGGATTATACAAGCAGTGCATATTACACATTATATTCTGTTAACCAGAACGAAAATATTGCCAAATAGTATCATCCCAATCATGGTTGTCACTTTTCCATTTATCAACTCCGTAGCCCAAATCACTCAGAGACTTTGGATGATTAAATAGGACGACCATCCTCCTTGTGCATCAATCACTTCATTAAGTCTGTTTGGCATTGACCTCACAAGATTGGTGCATATATTTGGACGTCGACGTATGCCTTCCCATACGTCCTGAGCGTGACGCACAATGGCAGCTTTCGTGCGCTCTTGCCTAATATCCCACTCCTGAACCATCATTGCCCACAGGTTTTCGATGGGGTTCATATCACATCCTTTGGCTGGCCAGTCGATGAAGTGACATTCGAGATGAACATCAATCCACTCTCTTACCATTCTGCTCATGTGGACGGGGCTGCAGTCATGCACAATATGGATGGTGTGATGGGCTGGGATTGCCTTCACATGCACTGTGGGCAGGAGAACATCCTCAAGAATTCTTATATATTGTTCACTTGTTAATTTACCATTAATTTCCAACAGTTCTCCGGGTCCGTAAGCCCACATCCAACCCCACAGCGACGTAGAAACACGTCCACTTTTTGCTTTGGTAAAAATGTGTTTGTCTAAGTATCTCGTTTTCGTGACCCTCCAGCACACCCCAGGCCCTGCCTTTACAGAAGAAAAACACTTTTCATCTGTAAATATTACATTCTTCCAAAATAACTCATCTTCTGTTGAGTACTGTAGGGCAAACCCCATTCGATCATCTTTGTTGTAAGGGGTCAACACTTCTTTTACGGCAGGCACATGACACTTGATATTAGCTGCGTGGAGCCGTCGATGCACAGTGAGGACACTGCTGGCCAGGTGCAAATCACGTGGATAGTTCACGACAGGTGTTAACGGTCGCTCCTGTGCTCTCTAAACAATTGCCTCGTCCTGCTCGGGAGTTGTTGCTTTTGGCCGTCCACTACGAGGCTTTGTGCTGACTGACCCCTGTTCTTGCCAGCGCTTGATCCACTTATGCACTGTAGACCGATGCAGGCCGAGTTCTTGAACAATGGCACCTGGAGTCATACCGCCCTCCCATAGTGCAATTATTCGCCCACGATCGGCGATGATTCGCGAAGAATTCGCACGACCCTCTGCCATCTTGCCTGATATTGAAAATACAAAGAAATATGTATGTAAACATGCATTTTTAAGGTTTTCATTGTGCAAATCGTTCATCAAAGGGATATATATATATATATATATATATATATATATATATATATATATATATATATATATATACACATTGTGTGTATATGGCGATAAGACGCCTTCGGAAGTCAGGGGACTGCTCTATAAAGTTGAGCTACCTTCTCAAAGGTGTATAGTGATGTGTCAAGGCCAAGACGAAGCTCAGCCATATCGCCTCGGAATTGTGATGATTAGTTCTTCATTATGCAGTATAACAACGGCATTGGCCGAATGGAGGTGAAATAATAATAATAATAATTATAATAATAATAATTATAATAATAATAATAATAATAATTATAATAATAATAATTATAATAATAATAATAATAATAATAATA
Organism: Coenobita brevimanus; assembly: GCF_032717465.1. Taxonomy (NCBI): domain Eukaryota; kingdom Metazoa; phylum Arthropoda; class Malacostraca; order Decapoda; family Coenobitidae; genus Coenobita; species Coenobita brevimanus. Next base: position 27,035,976 of record NC_136978.1, read on the forward strand.
ATAATAATAGTATGTGGACAGCACCAATTGCAGCAGAGATGCCTCGAATAAGTGAGAATCTTGTTCGAGACACCACTAATTTGTTTGGATTTTCAGCTGTGGAAGATCTATTTACGTAAACTAAGGTGAATTATAATAAGTTTTGTATAATAGTCTGGATATAACAATGTATTATTGATAGCAGCAAAACACACGAGATGCATTGTATTCCGATCGCCACGGGTTCGTACCCCTCCCTTGTCGCCTCCCTCTCCCTCTCAAGTTTCGTTGACTGACTCCACTTCCCACTACGCTCGTGCTAGATCGTTGCGCCACCTATCGGCAGCCTGTAGAAACATATCCCTGACAGGGACTGTCGACGAACTTTTGATTGTGGGTGTACCTAGCCTTTCCGATCTTGTCTATGCAATCTTCCACGTGAGGGAGAGGGTAAGTGTCTGTTTTGGTTATCTGATTAACACGTCTGTAGTCGATGCAGAGCCGCTGTGACCCATCCGGCTTAGAGACCAGAGTGACAGGAGAACTCCACTCGCTCTGACAGGGCTCAATCATCTTGTGGTCCAACAGGTAGCCAAGCTCCTTCTGGATGAGAGGAACTTTCACTGGGTTCACACGGTAAGGAGGCAATTTAACTTGCTTTGCGTCTCCAACATCGACATCATGCATCAACACAGTGGTTCTTCCTGGAGTGGCACGGAACACTTGCGGGTACTCCTGCAGTAATGCCGAAAACTCTTGCCTTTCCTCGGGAGGTAGATGAGAAAGCTTAGTCTGGGGATCATTCATGATATCAGGATTCTTCCCCAAACTATCACTCAGGCCCATACTGCATGGGAGAGCTTCACTTGCAGACTCGGGTGGAACAGCTACAGTGCAGACTGGATTATTTTCGTCCTGCCTGTGATATAACTTTAGCATGTTCATGTGACATAGTTGCTTGCTCTTTCTACGATCTGGTGTGGCGATGACATAGTTGACATCACTGAGTTTCTTCTCCACGAAATAAGGACCACTAAACTTGGCTTGAAGAGGTTGCCAATGCACTGGTAGCAGAATCAAAACCTGATCTCCTGGCTGAAAGTGGCGTAACCTGGACTTCTTATCATACCATGTCTTCATCTTCTCCTGAGCAGCTCCTAAATTCTCTCTCGCCAGCTGTAAAGCAGTGGACAGCCGTTCTTTGAACTTCATCACATACTCCAGCAGGTTGACGTCATCTTCCTCTGACAGCCAGCATTCCTTGAGTAGCTTAAGGGGTCCTCTTACTTCATGGCCAAACAGTAGTTCAAAAGGTGAGAAGCCCAGTGATTCATTTGGAGATTCTCTTGCGGCAAATACAACGAATGGAAGACCTTTATCCCAGTCTTTCTGATGTTCCAAACAGTATTTCTTGAGCATCGATTTGAGTGTTTGATGATATCTCTCCAACGCTCCTTGGGTCTGGGGATGGTAAGCTGAAGACGTGATCTGGGTGATGCCCAACTCTTTCAGGGACTGCTTGAAAACGTTTGACATGAAATTACTTCCCCGGTCTGACTGTACCTCCTTGGGCAGACCAAACTTTGTGAAGAACCCCAGCATTTCCTTAACCACGTTCTTTGCTGAGATATTTCTAAGTGGAATGGCTTCAGGATAACGAGTAGCCATATCAATCAGGGTCAACACATAAGAAAATCCTGAAGAAGTCTTAGGAAGAGGGCCCACAATATCCACCAACACACGGGTGAATGCCTCCTCAAAAGGAGGAATGGGAAGTAGAGGTGCAACCTTTTCGGTCTGATTACACTTCCCCACAACTTGACAGGTGTGACAAGACTTACAATACCAGGAAACATCCCTGAAGATACCTGGCCAGTAGAAGTGTTTCAAAATGCGTGCCACAGTCTTCCTCACTCCAAGGTGTCCTGCCAAACTGGAATCATGAGCCACTCTAATGATATCCTGCCTACAAACACGAGGGATGACAACTTGATGTACAACCTCCCATTCACAGTCGGCTGATGCTGTTGGGGGTCTCCACTTCCTCATAAGTACTCCTGACTTTATATAATAACAAGTAGAAGCACCAGTTGACTCTTCCTTACTGCAAGCAGAGTTAGCAAGACATTTCAACTCAGGGTCAGCAACCTGCAACTCAACCAACTCTTGATGAGACAAATTATCAACACTACGGGGTACTGCCTCATCTGGTGAGTGGTCCAAATTAGCAAGAAAAGTGTCAGCTAGGATAACATCATCATCATCATTATCCTCTAAGTCACCAGTAACTTTAGACTTAGCCCTAGTGACAGCACATGCAGGGAACACATCAGGGACATCACAATCCTGGGCCGCAGCCACTGGCTCACTAGACAACTGAGGAGCTGGACACACTTGACTTCCACCAATATCATTTCTAAGTAAGAAAGTTACACCTGACATTGGGAGTGTCTCAACCAACCCAACCATAACAGAACCATTAACAAAACCAGACTCTAAATTCACTCTGCACAGAGGGACAGAGAAGTAATTATTCCCTACACCTTGTAAGATTACAGTTTCATCAGAGGAATTAACATTTGAGCCTAGAACACTGGTCAGCATAAGGGATTGGCAAGCACCTGTATCACGATATATTTTAACTGATTTTCTGTCATTACTGTCCAGAGGACTGACAAAACCATCAGACAGGAAATTAGCACATGAACTCTTGAGAGTGTCACCCACGTTACTGCTCAAAAGAGGAGCTCCATCATGAGAATTTAAGTTACCCCTCAAAGCAGGTTCAGTTAACTCAGTTAAAGAATTCTGGGAACTCTCAAGGGTGGACACTAGACCAATTGACTGAATATTTAAAGACTCCTTTTTGTTTACATCACGCTGTCTCCTGAAACATTTCTCCGTAGTATGACCAAGCTTACTACAATAAGTACATTTACTTTTCTGAAATCTAGAGGTGAAGCTGGTATTTACTTCCTGAGAAACATCATCTTTATTCTCTTTCCTGTTACCTGTACTCTGAGTAGAGGCAACGTACTTACTCTCAGCTTTCCCTTTTTCTTTAGAATATCTCTTGTGAGTGAGAACATATTCATCAGCTAAAACTGCAGCATCAGACAAATTATCTATTCTTTTCTCATCAAGATATAGGCTTACATCTTTATTAATACACCTTTTGAAATCCTCCAGCAAAATCATCTGCTTAAATTTGTCAAAATCAGAACCCACATTCTTAGAATTTAACTACTGCTCTAACAGATCTTTGATTTTTGCATACTCAACATAAGATTGCTTATCTTGCTTATAAGTTGTCCTAAATTTTATTCTATAGGCTTCAGGAACAAGCTCATAGGCCCTAAGAATCAAGCTCTTAACTACATCATAATTATCAGATTGATCCTGAGGCAAAGATGCATAAGTTACTTGAGCTTTACTGGTGAGAACAGTTTGAAGGAGTACTGGCCAATACTTTTTGGGCCAATTAAAACCTGTAGCTACCCTCTCAAACAACTGAAAATACTTTGTTAAATCAGATTCATTAAAAGGAGGGACAAGTTTAACATTTTTAGCCACATCAAAATCATCAGAGCTAGATGATCCAGTTCCACCTTGTTTCATGCGATACTCATGGTCTGCCTGAATCCTAGCAAATTCAATTTGTGCCTCCTGAATACGAGCCTGAGACTCAGCCTCCTTAGCTTGAGACTCAGCCTCCTTAGCACGTGCTTGAAACTCAGCTTCCTTCACACGAGCCTCGTGCAGGGCTAGCTGTAACTTAGCTAATTCAATCTGCGTTTGCTCATTTGGAGGAGTTACATTAAACAAGCTTTTATTAATCATGCCAACAATTTGATCTTTAGAATAATGAGAGTGAACTGCAATTCCCAATTGTTGAGCAACAAGCTTAAGTTCATTCTTTGTTCTGTTTTCTACATCACACACTGTTTGCACATTTGACAAAAAATCTTTGGCTTCATCAAGTGTAGTAATAGTAGACATCATGAATAAATCACAGTCACAAAATATCAAGCAATATCCTTATGATAATATCCTGAATATCCTGACAAGAGGTTGCCAAATTTATGTTACGGAACAGAGAAAGATAATGTACACTCTAAGTGAGAATATTAAAAATCACTACTGTCCCGTAAAGTTCCAGGTTCAAAACAAAAGAGTTAGGTAAAATTACAAGTTAAAGTTTAATGCTCAAACTAACAACAAAACATTCAGGACTCATAAGGATAATGTAATGGCAAAAAACAGGTTAAATATATGGTTAACTGCAATAGCCTCTATTAACACGAAATTAGCATGAGTAAATTTATCTAAGTCAGCCCTGATCAAATGAAAATACACTGGGTAATGCTCAGTTAATGCAAGATAAATTATTACAGATATAAACTATTATGAACAATGGCTAACAATAAGAACCTTACACGAATTACAAAAACTTTACTAGGCCTCAGAATTAACCTTATGCTACACAGTACAAGAAAAAATGCAACAACAGTTATACTCAAATTACACAGCTGCTAGATGGTTGGAGACTTCCTGAGCACTCACAATAATAACTGTACAGGGGAGGACAGAGATGTGAACAAAATGAGGAGTAGATCTAAGTGGCAATAATGCAGAGACTGATCTCATTATATAGGGGCCAGCAGAGCTTGATACAACTTGTAAGAAGGACTCGCAAATGAAGCCATAGGGGACAAAGAGCTGACAATCCTGCTCTGAACAACAGAAAGGACGACTTACTCTACTATAACGGTAGAAGGGGGGACTGAGGCAGAACACGCTCGTGATCAAACATGCAGCATACTGTGCGTTAAAATTACACAAAGGATGATGAAATCATAGGCAGTGAAATGGCGGGGGACAGGGCGACTTGGAGGCGATTTGTTTGTGGCCACCCCAAACAGGATTGAGGCGTCTGGCAATATATATATATATATATATATATATATATATATATATATATATATATATTTAATGTGCAAGGAAGAAGGAACCAAAGGCCAGGAGCCCGGAAACCGTTCCTTTCAAGAAAAAAAAAAGCATTAACAATACCAAAGTGAGCCAAATTCAAGATCCGTTCCTTTCGAGATGCCTGGACACACTGCGTTTGAAAGACTGGAGATCATAGGAAGTAGGAAATACGGACAGAGGGAGACAGTGTCAGAGTTGACGTGTTGCATCAATAAGGAACTGGAAATAATGGGTAACTCTTGCATTAGAGAGTTGGACAGAAAAGAGATGAGAGTTAGTTGCCTTATGGGTGTTTTGCGCCCGTTGTAGAGATGGAGGGATGCAAGCATACAGTTCAGAGGAGCAGTGACCATTGAAGTAGCGATAGAAAAGAGATAAAGATGCAGCAGTGAGGCGAAGAGACAGAGGTTGAAGGGAGCCGGTAACAGGAGGAGAGGTAATGAGACGAAAAGCCTTTGACTCCACCCTATTGATAATGGGTGTATGTGAGGAGCCTCACCACACATGAGAACTGTACTCCACACAGGGGTGAATAAAACCCGTGTATAAAGCCTACAACTGTACAAGGGTAAAGAAGGTACAGAGTCGGCTTAGCACATCTAATTTCTTGAGGTAGATTTTACAAGAGATGGAGTATGATCTGTCCAAGGTAAGTCCTGAGTGAATGAAACCCCAAGAAATGCACATATCTACAAGTATTTATGTAAATACCTTTGGGGACCGGTGTTCCCCCACACCTAAAGTTAGTAATTATGAAGACCACACATGTATGCCACAGGACATACTATATAACGTGTAATGTACATCATATGTGCAAAATGTGCATTTGTAACTGCAAACATTTGTAGTTCCATATCCCATATTATCATTGTCACTAATGCAACGACATTACCATTTTATGTAATGTATAAAACGTTAATTATCTTTTTATGGTTAATAGAATTAGGTGACGATTGTTAGTGTATTTTATTTATTATGGTAATGTAAAATATGGTATCTTTATATGCTTATAATGAAATGCCGAGACATAAGCTCATTAATTATGACTTCTGCCTTATTATGCTGTATCAGTAGTGTGACTAACGTATATATTAAATTTGTGATAATGCTCTATGGGCCGTTGAAATACATTATATTTTGTGGTAATGTATTCCTTTGGTAACTTATTCTGTAATGCATACGGTACCGCAGATAATTACACTTGTCCAATAAACGAAAGTGTGTTTAAGATGACATTTGTATAATTCATCAGCAACCTGTTCCGTATAATTTATGTTATGTATGTATCATACTGATATCGATATATTAGGCTGATTGTTTTATGTACAGAGCATTATTTCACACGTTCGTCAAATGTGTTTGGTTAGATAATTAATATGTGACTCGAACCTCTGGTGAGTTATATACAACTGCCTACATTAGTGCACCAGGTATTTAACATGAACCGGCATTCACAGTGCGGATGGATAGGGCCTATTGGAACTCCAGATTTAAAGCCTCATCATATAATCCGCCACTGTATGCCAATGTATGTTTTCGTATGTTTCTTGTCCTCAATTCATACACGTTCTCTACATAAACTTGTACGTCATATTATACTTAAATCACCGTAAAAGTCATAGATTTAGCTTAAGTTCAGCTATCCAAGACGAACATTACCATTACTCCATTTTCTATTCTGGCTGTGGGAGTCGAGAGAATGGGACCGCGCGCAGCGGCACGCAAATATGCATTGTATTTGAAGGGAGTTCACCTCCATATTATTATCCTCCTTGATAGAAACAGTAAGAGGGTAGTTTGTAAATTAAAAGTATTCGCCAGTCTCGATCGAAAGCCTTTGAGATGTCAAGTGCAATGGCAAAGCTTTCGCCAATCTCCCGAAAGGAGGATGATCAGGAGCCTGAAAGGTAGGTGAGAAGATCGCCAGTGGAGCATTCCTAACAGAACCCATATTGACGATCAGAAAGAAGATTGTGATGAAGATGCTTTAAATTTTTTCTGTTAAGAATTGACTCGAAAACTTTTGAGACACAGGATGTTAAAGCATTTGGACGATAATCAAAGGGTTAGGAATGGCCACCCTTCTCTTGGACTGGCTGAATGAGATCAAACCTCAAGCAAGAAGGAAAGGTACAAGTTGATAGACAAAGGCAAAAGAGTTTACCTAGGCAGGGTGTAAGCACAGAAGCACAGTTCCTATGGACAACAGGAGGGACTCCATCAGGCCCATATGCCTTGTTAGTACTGAGGCCAGTAATGGCAGAAAATACATCAGCTGAAGAAATTTTAATGTCAGCCATAAGGAAGTCAGAGAGGGGAAGTGATGCAGGAACAGCACCGGAATCGTCTAAGGTGGAATTGGAGGAGATAGTCTGAG